>NC_133204.1:45180671-45310671 GCF_958299795.1 Porites lutea | reverse complement strand
ATTATTTATTATTTTAGTAGAAGAAGCTTTTTCAGGTTAAGTGACTTAAAATAAAACCCTTTTCGGCTTCCTACAACGGCTACGAGAGAGACATTTCCTCAATTTCCTTGATTGTTGATGATCGTCTTTGGTTTCACTCTGTAATTCAAACCGGTGACTTGCCGTCATTTCTTCAAATCTTACAGGTACCGAAGTACCGAAAATTTAAATAATCGTGGCAATATGATACAGTTACAGAAAGAAACAGCTTACCTTTCTCCATCCTGCTCGCTCCTTCGGGAAACTATGGAAAAAATTTTACTAGAAAATTAAGGTACAAGTAAAAAAAAATAACACTCAGTCTACATGGTCTGCACAGTCTGCAGTCTGCAGTCTGTATGGTCCGCATTTCAACATGACTGTGGTAAATACTACTTGTACTAGTAATCGAAAATTGTGGTGCATCGCCCTAGGGAATTACGCACCCAGCTGGGATTGTATAAATATAGTCATTGCTTTTCTGATCAGGCTTTGATCTGAGAAATATTTAGAGAAGAAAGAGATTAATCTATGTAATATTTAAGAAAGAAGAGGATTTTGCCTTGCCATAATGCATCAGTCAACTCCAACTGAACCCAGTCCTCAGGCATTAGCATTTTTTTTCTCAGGAGCAGGGACTCATGAGGTGCCAAATCCCCTGGGGTGGGTACAAAAAATGAGGGCAAATGCCCTGTCCTCCATCAACACTGCAACATTTTTCATTGACTGCACAGTCAAGTAGTAATTATTTGATAACAACCAATCAGTGTTAAGTCAAACAATGCACACTGTGTGTCAGCCTATCACAGCATTTTCCCAAGATCTTGGGAACCCAGCAGGATGCTGGAACACGATTAGTGACGGCGTTACACAGACATCCCTTTTCAGTGTGCAACAAAGGAAATAGGAGACGTCTTCAAGTAGGTAACACCAGATCCTGACAAGATGAAGAGCATATTTGAATCTTTTTGTCATTCTGTAGTCAACAAAGGACAATAGATTGTACATATGTTAATAGGAGATAAGTTCAAGGTTAGAAATCAGTCCTATGTTTAAGACTTGTATCTAAAACAAGAAATATTAACCAATGTTACTTGGTGTTTGTTAGTTACAGTAGTTGATACCCGCCCTGTCATTTTAGAAGTTTCCCATTAGAATATTCTGTAAACAGTAAAAGAGACTTGTCCTCCTCATTAAGTATCAAAATTGTCCTGAATTCACTACACTTGATTATTACCTGTGTTATTTTGTTAAAATTTTCCTTAAAATGTTTTTCTGTCTTTGTTGCTGTTAGGAACAGTTAGATATTCTGAGAATGCTTTTATCCAATGCTCTCTTTGATGAGAAGTTAGAGCAGGTATGAAATTTAATTTAAAAAACTCATTAATAATTCATAAAGAAAAAACAAAAGAAAGTAATGTTTAGCGAGTGTCTTTATATCTGATAAAGACATGGCTAAACTTTATGTCCAATATTATATTACATTCATTCCCACCCATCCCCCAAAATACTTGCCTCCCTGTAACTTGTATTGAAATGGATGACTTTTTACGACGTTTGTTTCGATCAAATTGTAAAGCACGGCTGATGTAGCTTAATTTAAAACACTTTTTCAGTCCAGTTATAAGCCCCCCCTCCCTCCCCATTTCCCAAATATAAGCCTTCTTAAAACCCCTTAAAAAATTGTATAAATCCAGGTCTTATAATCCGGACCAAGAGAGGATTTATAAAGGGGCTATCCTTTCTTGTCTGAACTTAATGGTATTCGCAATTTGGTGGCTAGAAACATACCCTGTAGACCAAGGATAAGCGTTTAGTTGAATCCCGTGTCATTTTTTTTTTTCGATCATGACAACGTCTAACTAAGGTTCCTTGTTGATTGTTGTTGCCAAAAAGATTGCTACTGTCGAGCCACATATCCAAACTCAGTTTAGAAAGTAAGCAACATAACGAGAGTTTTTATCCTTTTCCGATAACTTTGATTTGTCTTCATCTTTCTCTCTTTTGTTCCTGATAAACCGATTTGTGTGGTCATTTTGCAGACTGACGATGAGCACAGCCAAAAAGACCAAGATTGTTCGTCACCACCCACCATTCGCCGCCCCATTCCCATTCGCCCCTGGCCTATTTACAATATTTACACGGTCTGCATACTTTTGTCCTCTTTTTCTGTTGGCGTCTGAGTAAAAGTCGTTGTTGTTAATGGACGTGGCGGTGGTGGAAGTTCGATAGGTATGGCAAGTGAATAATGGTGGTGGATGTGTGACGGGCATGGCGTTTGAAACCTCATCATCATTAATTAATGGCGAGGATTTGTGGTGGAGGGAGTGAATGAGATCTGACCCATGTGTGGTGAGGGGGGTTAGTAAATGAATTGTGGAAGATGTGATGACGATGACGACTATGATGATGGTGGTGGGGGTGAAGGTGGTGGTCGCACGATACTGGTGATGGTGGTTGAAGTGGTTCTGGGAAGGGTGGGCAAATAGTGTTAAAAAAACATCTTGTAAATAAGTAATACTGTAAATATTGTAAAGCAAAAATGAGGACGACAAATTTTAAAATAAGCGTGTTCAGTTTTGTTAGCAGCATTTTCACTTTATATCTGATTTGTGTAAATTTCATTTTAATTTGCCTTTTACAATAAAATTGTTATTATTATCTCTTGCGCCCTTTTGGCCCTGGGGTCGTTTTCAGTATCGTCACGCAACGCTTAGGCTCGATTTCCGCCGTCTCCCAGGTCCAGTCTTTCATCTATGAAGTTGATCCTCTCCGAAGAGAGAGGGGGATGAGTGCGGGCTCATTTTCCCGAACAGCGGCTGTTAATAGAGCCTACACAACGCTCCTCCCCACAACGTTGCGTGACGATACTAAAAACTGCTGCGAGGGAACCCTGGGAGGGAGACTAGAGGGCGAACTGTCCGCTCTTTTTCGCGCCAAAACTTGGTAGCCGCTCGCCAAAAGACCGCTGATAATTATTTACTCGCGGAATCATTTCTCGTCTAATCCAACATGGCCGCCGCAAATGACTCGTCTCGAATCTCCATAAAGCAAGTATCCCCAGAAAAAGGAAAAGGCCTTTTTGCTAATACAAATTTCAAAGAAGGAGAAATTGTTTTTGAGGAAAAGCCATTGGTTTGCTGTCAGTTTTTGTGGAATGCTATGTACAAATACACGGCTTGTGGCTTTTGCATGAAATCTCTTGAAACAGCTGAGCAAATGGCGCGTAGGCTAACAGGAAATGCGACCTTGGAATTGCCACATGCAGCCAAGTGCTGTGAAATCGTGCGCTCAGGACAGAAAGTAGTCAACTGCCACCGCTGCCAGGTATTTCTTCTACTTATTAGTTGCAGTTTTAATTGTACTACTTTATAATAATGTCTATATTTTGGCTAATTTGGCCACTTACGATCCGGCCAGTGTTCGGAAATCAACCGATGCACGTGGTGGTAAACACTACATGTACTAGTAATCGAAAATTGTAGTGCGTCGCCCTAGGGAATTACGCACCTAGCTGGGATTGCATAAATATAGTCATTGCTTTTCTGATCAGGCTTTGATCTGCGAAATATTTAGAAAAGAAAGAGATTAATCTATGAAATATTTAAGAAAGAAAAGGATTTGGCCTTGCGATAATGCATCATTCAACTCCAACTGAACCCAGTCCTCGGGCATTGGCCTTTTTTTTTTCTCAGGAGCAGGGACTCATGAGCAGGCAAATCCCCTGGGCTGGGTACAAGAAATGAGGGCAAATGTACTGTCCTCCATCAACACTGCAACATTTTTGATTGACTGCACAGTCAAGTAGTGCCATTTTAAGCATTTTAATGTGCGATTTTTTGTTTCAATTATTAATGTCTGCCATTGTAATAGTGCTATTCTAATTAACACTTCACGCAGCGACAACACCAGTTTATGGTTTTAGTACTGTTATAAAATTATTGACATTAGAATTAATAGTGTGCTGTTAAGTTATCTGTTCAATGATATAAACAGAAATTTGATTAAATAAGCAAAAAATGTTGATTCACATTTTATCACTATATAATTCTGGCCTGATAAGCAATGAAGAAATGCATGCATAAAATCAAGAACCTGCCTTTTTAACCCTCTACAATTTTTTCCCATCCTTGACAGATGAGCCAATCTACTTGTCTTTCCAATAAAAACCTCTGTGTAGTTATATTCAGATAGGAAATCACATGCGTGTCCAAAGTTCAGGGGTGGTCCCAGGCTGGTAATGCCCGACCCCTGGGCAGCACCCAATTTGCTAATGCCTTACCCCCCGGGACTGACAAGGGTGGCAAATGCCCCGCAGTAGCCCAGGGGGAAGGGGGCTGGGTGCAGCTGGAATTGACTGATAAATAAAACCACAAGGAACATTGTGGAACATTCTGGACATGATGGTATTGAGACTTCAAGATGCTATTGTGACATTTCAAGATGGTGCAGATTTCGAACTGAGAGCCTGTTTTGTTGATTTCTCAGGCTTAGGAACACTTTGCACAGACTGCCCACAAAATCACAGAACACCCAAAGACTCAATTAGGGAGTGTCTCCCTCATTGACATAACTAATCACATTAAGTTGAGGGTTCTTCTTTTTAAATTAGGTCATTACCGGACATACACAAATTATTATTATAAACGGACAGCGATGGGGGTGCTTATTATAAGGTGGCTTTTATACAGTGTATTTGGAATTTCAACCTCAAGTTGACATTAATGTCATCTTATAGTTTTTGTCTGCTCATTTTGTATTGTTATGTATTGAACATATTCTAAATCTCTGTTTTGACTTCTTTTACTCCAAATAATAAGCCGACTTTTGCATTGCAATCTTTAGGTGACGTATTGCAGTGAAGAATGTCGACAGACTGCTTGGGAACAGTATCATAGAATGCTTTGCTTAGGAGAAAATCAAGGGGATCCTAGTCATCCACTTGAACAGCTGCAAGAAGCATGGAGGTTATTTTCCTGTTAAGAACATTCACAAAGTTAATACAACTTTTTTTAACTTTTTCATTGTCTTTGGTGTTTTCTAATTTTAAAGGATTTTGTTAGTTGGTGTAAAATGATTGTGAGAAGGGTCAGAAATCTTAATGTGAAGAACGTATACTCTCTGAGTGGTAATCTCTAATATGGTCTTCAATAGTGGTATGCTATCTCCAACTAAGCTGTTGTTTGAGTTGCCAACTTATCATAAAAGAAATCCCAGCAAATGTGTACAAGGCCACAGGGGTTTGATTGGCTACTGTTATGTGCGGTACCAGTCAATTTTAACACCACCCATCGTCTGGGCACTTGACTGGAGTTCTGCTTCATACAGTTGGTGAATTTGACCCAAAATGATGGCAGTTTGTTATTCACTGGTACATTATTTAATATAAAAAAGGATAGCTTACTCTTTTAATCATTTGGCTGAAGCTGTTTTGACATTATTTTGTTAATGGATGATTAATCAGGAAGATGCACTATCCCCCAGAAACAGCAAGTTTGATGCTCATTGCGCAGATGATTGCAAAGGTTTTGCAGGTAAGTTTCACCAAGTCTACCCAGCCTAATCTGACTCCAAACATTTTATTCTGCTGTCCCCATACAGTCAAACTTTATCTGCACCTTGATTATTTAGAGTCCTCTAATCCCAATACAAGATTTTGAAGAACCAAGGATATGAGTACTTTTGGGTTTGTTTTCCTTTTGAAGAACATAGGTAAGGTTTGTGTGCATTGTGAGTATTGGAGCACATTTAGCTGATTACCAAACTCTGCTGCCACAGATACGTTGTAGTAAGTACGCTAATGTTAGCTGGTGTTGCTGGACAATTGTTTTTTTTTGTTGTTGTTGTTGTTTTTATTTTTATTTTATTTTACAAGCTTTTCTGGACACAGGACTGCCCAGAGGGAATAGGCACGAACAAGACTCATAGTTCCCATGCAAGGTGCCATCCCTACCCAATCCCACAACCCGTAAAGGTTGGCTATACCACCGGGGTCTACGTCCCCTACTCTTTTCAAACAGTGGTGCGGGTTCGTTCTACGTCCCACAAGAACAGATCAGTGAAAGTGCTGTGAGAAGGGACCTACGGTTTTTCATCCTTATCCGAGAAGACTAGAAAGTCTAACGATTTGCAGATGTCATTACAAAGACAGCACTTTCTTCTTAGTTATTTAAAGACCTTAGACCCTGGTCCGGCCGGGGTTTGAACCCACGACTGAGCTAACCAGGTAGCGGTTAGTCTGTGGAAAATGGTAAAAGTAGCACCCAGATATCATGGTTCTATTGTGCAACTTGCAAGAATCTGTTACGTGCTTGTAGGCACCAGATCCTGACAAGATGAAGAGCATATTTGAATCTTTTTGCCATTCTGTAGTCAACAAAGGACAACAGATTGTACATAAGTTATTAGGAGATAAGTTCAAGGTCAGTGCTATGTTTGAGACATGTATCTACAACAAGAAATATTAACCAATGTTACTTGGTGTTTGTTAGTTACAGTAGTTGATACCTGCCCTGTCATTTCAGAAGTTTTCCTTTAGAATATTCTGTAAACAGTAAAAGAGACTTGTCGTCCTCATTAAGTATCAAATTTGTCATGAATTCACTACACTTGATTATTACCTGTGTTATTTTGTTAAAATTTCCCTTAACATGTTTTTCTGTCTTTGTTGCTGTTAGGAACAGTTAGACATCCTGAGAATGCTTTTATCTAACGCTCTCTTTGATGAGAAGTTGGAGCAGGTATGAAATTTAATTTAAAAAAACTAGTTAATAATTCATAAAGAAAAAACCAAAAGAAAGTAATGTTTAACGAGTGTCTTTATGATACAGCAATTTTAGATCACCTTTGACGCATGTAACTGCTCTTTATGTAACTGTTAGACTATTGTTAATATTGTACCTTTTAGAATCACTATCTGTAAATAATATCGCATCATGATGTAAATAGTTTAATTCAAGTTAATTTCTTCTTTGTTTTGTTTTTAACCTCGACTCATTAGCTATTTAAGCTAGGAGCCTAATAAGCTCCAGACCCTCGAGTATAAATAAAGTTTTCAGTTTTCAGTTATATCTGATCAAGACCTAGCTAAACTTTATGTCCAATTGTTTTAGACCAAAATAACCCCAAATCTAAATGTTAGTATAAGAGTGAGTTGATCTACTGTATATCAGATAATACCAGATAATACACCCCTGCTTGTTTTTTTAAACAGTACTTGAAGAACTCTGTTTTCTTGATTAGTGTTAATGGAAGAGATGAGTGGCGATTCCTGCCCTCAATTTTCATTTGCACAAGTGAGCAATAACTTAAAATGTACAAAATGACATCCATTTTCTAGCTAATTTAATACAGTCAAAGAACAAATTTTCTTGATAACTAGAGCTTTGTGGGAGCAGTAAGGCTTAATCATCCTTTAACACCAAGTAATTTGACCTTACTAGATTTCATTTCTTGATCACTCACTGGCTAAACATCACCAAGCGTTTTTCATGAGATGTTTTTTGTCATCAGTGATTGAAATAGCCCATGGTTCAGGAGTTTGCCTGGATCTTGGGATTGTGAGCCTCTGCACCTACTCTGATTGAAACAGGATGTATAGATTGTGCAAGAAATTGTCAAATCCATAGCTAACCTTAACTATTTCTCAGCCTACTTCAAAAATAAAATAACAACTCATATACACCTCCTTTCTAAATGAACACCTGTCTGTGAAAAAAAATACCCTTCCACCAGATGATACAAAATTCATATAATCCTTTTTGCTACATCTTCTGCAAATACAGAAACTTGGTTCTGTCCATTTGCAACCTCTGTTAAGGGACATTTATTTTGAATATCAATTTTATAGTGGTTTAAACCAGAGGGCTTTCAGTCTCTGATGGCACTTATTGGGACTAATGGACAAGGTATTGGAACAAGGTAAGCATGATTATTAGGTGAAACACAAATATGTGCTAGAGATGTAATTGACTGAAAAAGAAAATCAACAGATATGTTCCAACAAAATCATCATCAGTACATGAAAAAACTACAAACAAAATTAATATTTAATGATTGTGTTTAAGTAATTATGATTAAACAGGGTAGATTTTTTAGCTCCAAATCCTTCTTACCAAAAGAGACCAAAACGTTAGGGAAAAATAACATGTCTACAGAAAAACTTGAAAACTTGAAGCAATTTTTTCAAATTTTCAGCTTCTAGCATGTATTTTATCAAGTCTTAAACCACCCAGTAATCAAACCCTAGGATTTCACGGTCACAATCGTTTCCAGTACTGTGTTATTACTGTGTTTGAAAAACAAAGGAACTGAAAAAACTGTTCCCTATACTACTCTGATGACAGGTTTAGCTGGAAAACATTCAAAGTACAAAAGGCATCAGACAAGTGTTCACATGCATAGTAGGCAAGTGGTTTGCAGCTTGAAACACCTGGCCTGATTTGTTTGGGCTCAAACAATATTTATCCAAGTATTATTAAAGGTTAAGAAAATCTGCAGTTATAAAAATCCAATAATAATATATTAGTTCTAAAGCAAGTGTGTTGTTTCTGTACAAGAAAATATTCCTGAAAATGAAGTCATTACTAAATGATTAACAGAATGCTCTGATCAAAAAACATATCAACATCTTAAACCTTTGGCTTGAGAGTTTGTGGTAGTAGCTCTCAAACTTGAAATGTTTGGCATTGTATTAGAGCATGTTTTTTTGGCACATGTTTTTATGTCTTACTTATCTTGATAAAAACAATTTGGATTGCAGCTCATTGAACATCTATGTCAGTAACCTTGAAAACCTTTCTGATATATCTGAGGATGAACGACAAGCTCTAGACATATATATTGATCAACTTTACGAGGAAATGGATAAAGGTACTTGAAGAATTCATATAATAATAGTTTTCGTGGGTTTTAAGTTGGCTGGTAAAGTTAAAACTTTAGTAGCGTTAGTAAGCGTTAATTTCCTTTCTAAATTTTCAATAATCCTTGACTTCGTTACCTTTGTTTGTTTGTGTCTTTTTTTGTACAGTTTCCGGCCAGTTTCTAAACTGTGAAGGCTCTGGATTATATGCTCTTCAAAGTTCTTGTAAGTTCAACAGGGTTTACAAAGTGACTACAGAAATTTGGAGGTTTGAAATTTTTTGTCAGGGACATTTTAAGGGTAGGAAATTTTGCAATAACTTACAGTCTGCTTAGAGAATGCAACCTTAATGCTTGGTGATTGAAGAGACCTGGATGCATAAAATGTCTGCAATTTTTTTAAAACTGATGTTTGTGATTTTTTTAGGGTTACACCCTGGACTGCTGGACTTTTGGGAATTTGGGTGTAGCCTAATAGGACTTGAGGTTTTATAAACGATGGTAGTACTACACATCTCTGTGCTACATGTATTATGGCCAGCGCCTTGCACTTGTGCAAAGCTATATCACCTGGGCAATGGCAACCATGGACAACTGTTTTACACTCAACCTCAGCTGGGCTTATTACTATGAAATATCTCATTGGACATCCCATTTGCCCTTCACTGCCAGGGCAAAAGGCTACGAGTAGTGCAACATTTTCTTTAGAAATAGTTGAGCAAGCAAATTATAGAAGCGCACATTAAATCACCATGCACAAGAGAAACGAGATGCAGAGGAAGGAAGAAGGAGTCCCTTCTGTGTGTCACCTTCCTCGCGGGTGGCGATTTTCATGCGCACTTGCATATTTCATTCGCTATATTATCCTCGAGGAAAATGAGGGACTGATTGTAGTCAATTAAATGATGAGCCCAAATAAGGGGGAAACAGCTGTCCATGGCTGCTAATTCTCATGTGATATGGCTGTGATCCATATTGTGGAGAGTGACCATTGCTTTCAGATGGTTTCATTATAACTTGGCCTAATTTACACTTATATGTTTTAGGTAACCACAGTTGTGAACCAAATGCAGAGGTTACATTTCCATTCAACAACTCAACACTGGTTCTAAAGGCACTTCACAGCATTCAACCAGGAGAGGTAATAACACTTCACGTCAGACTTGATCACTTAGCTACATGGCTGACGTTGGGCTGGTATAATTTATGGTACAACTAGTGGATTTTATACTTCACATGCTTGATGAACAACTTATTTGCTAGTTAGGGATATAATTGACTATTGAGATTAATTATTGTGCGATCTTGAAAAAAAAGCTGATATGTCAGTGTTCTGAGCGTGTGTATCTTTGTTGCTTTGTTACTTTGTCTGTTTGTCTATGTGTTTCAGGGTGATTCGTCTATGAGTTGATGCTAAGAACCAATGGCACTTTGAGACCGCCATACTTCTGATTCGCTAATGAGTGGTGCAACATTATTTTTAACCAGTCACCAAGAATGTTCAAAGTTAAGGCAAACTAATCATTTCATTGGACCACTATAAAGACTTTACTGAAAACCGCTCTTAAAAAGTGATGCAAAGTCCAGTGGTATTAAAACAATATTCGTAACTTGCGCATTTTCCATAATACGCCTTGTTTTGACTCCCCTTCCCCCCCCCCCCCCCCCCCCAACGACCTAGGGCTTCCCACAAGTTGCAACTTTTTGGCATCTTCTCGTATTTCCAGCAACTTTTTCCATTTCGAGTAACTTTTTGCATTCTGAGCGATTTCTCTAGTTATCTTCTAATTCTGAGATTTCGGAGCAGCTTTTAGTGCTTAAATTGGCCTTTCTTCCATATTTCACAATGTTTTAGTAGACAATCTATGAATTTCCTGTAAAAAAGGAGCAAACACCCCCCCCCCCCCCCCCCCCGAGGGCAGATCATGGGCGCAAGATAAAAGTACCTGGGCTGCTCGTCAGCGGTTTTTAGAGAAAAATCAAAATGGTGGACGAAGATTCACACCCAACTGACTTGAGTGTCTCGGGTGAAGATCATTGAACAATTTTATTGGCTCATTACATTTTTTGGTTTTAATTGAGGACAAAGTTATTTAACAACGATGGTTACGCCGGAAAACTGCACAAAAATGCTTAGAAATCTTACTTTTGTTTTACAATTTGCATATTTTAGCATCAGACAAAGGAAAGTTTTGTTTTTCGAGCAACGTTTGGGCAACTTCCGTTGCAAAAAGCAACTTTTGACCAACGTTTTGAGGAACTACGGGAAACTTTTTGGGAACTCTCGAGCAACTTGTGGAAAGCTCTAAAAAGACCCGTTTCGAATTATTAAAATCCATACTTGGCTCCGAGGCTGAATTAAGGGAATAAAACAAAAGAAATGAATTCTTCATCCCTGAATTTGTATTCTATTAATTCGCAGGAAATTGTGATTTGTTACCTTGGAGAGTGTGACAGAGACAGAAGTCGTCATTCAAGACAACGATTACTCAGGTATCTATACCGGTTGTACAACTTACGTCTATCATATTGCGATGAATAATGGATATGATGTACAATGAACTTAAAATGGCACTTTTGGCATACGAGTTGCAATTGTCGTGTGCTAAAATGTAAATGCTTTAACTTTAACAAGCGTTAATAAAGAGCTAAAATGGACCTTACGAAACTACGACGGCGAGGGCAACGGCAACGTTAAAAAGCAATAGGTTTAGTTAGCAAAACAACAATTCTGCACGTGCATCACGCTTTTCTGTACATTTCTTTGCCGTCTCTGCACGACTACGACGTGAAATGACCAAATTTTAAGTTTTTTGAGGCCGGGACAGGCGAGGCGATTAATTCTACCATCTCTGTCTGAACTCGAGTGCGGCCCCCTCTCCTCAGCTCCAACATAAATTCCCTTCTTTTAAGTAACCTGGGCGACTTTGTATACTCACGAAATGGTTTGAAAGGATGCAGAGTCTATTTTTCAGCGAGGTTTTCATGGACGTCGCTGTTGTCGGATCGTAAGGTCCCTAAAGCAACAACGACGGCGACGGCTACGAAAACGTCACTTAAAAAGTGAAGTCGCGCGGCCTCAAACTTTATCGCGCTTATTCCATCTCGTTTACTTCGTCAAATGTTGGCGAATGTTTTTGAAGTTGAATTCTAAAAGACTGTATCAAAGTTCAGGAAAAGAAAAGAAAGTTGTTGTTTTGTGTTCCCGTCCTCGACAAAACGTGAAGTTAGGCGTTTTCACGTTGTAGTCGTGCAACGACGGCTAAGAGGTGTACAAAAAAAGCGAGATGCACGTGCAAAGTTGTTATTTTGCCAATCTAAACCTATTGGTTTATTGCTGTTCTCGTTGCTGTCGTTGCTTGAGCTCCCTAATATAACTGACGCTGTGGATGAAAGCCTGCGTTGCAAACATTCAAATAATTCAAAGCTATTGAGTTGTACTTCCCTGCGGTGCTGCTTATTGTGTTGTACACGGTGGTTCTAACGTTTTTCTCTGCGTATGCAACTCATACTACGCGTTCTCATTCGCTATAGAACTTGGGAAATTACTTGTGAATGGCAAAATATTGAAAAGTCTCAGCTTCGTGTCAAGCATTATGTCAAACGTTACAAACAACAGAAATGAACTTTAAAACTGTTTCAATTTTCTTCAAGTTCAGTTGTCCATCGGTGCCTCCTTTTGTAATTGGTTTCACATTAATACCTTCTTTCAACGTTTTGAATGGTTATTTTTGTGTTTCACTCAATTTGGTGGCGTTTCTTACTGTTTGAATTTGTTAAATTTCGTAACCTCACCTCCTTGAAACATTTTCATTTGTCTGTGAATGATTTGATTGGCTCGTTTCTTTATTACAATGCTTACACTACGCTGCTCTTCAGGATATTTCAGATTGAGCATATCGCATGCGGCCTCTGGAAGCGAGGGTTTACGCTGCGTTATTATTTTTTTTTTGTAGAGAAAATTACCTGTTTACCTGCACTTGTCCAAAATGTGAATCTGAAGCTGGCCATCCAGACGTCACGTCAAGCGAAGATGAAGACGATTCAATGGAAGAAGACGCCTAATCGCAGACATGCTCGCCATTGATGTCATCGATCACTCGTGGTGTTAATTCGCCTTCGCACCTGTTTCGCATCGCATTTCATACAGTATAACCGTAATACGGTGGCAATCTTCTCCTGCTCAAACAGATGCAAACACGAATTAATCAGGAGAACATAGGAAGGTTGAACAGCCTCCCCGGGGAGCCAACCTCTTCGCCTACGGGGAGCTGGTATCGTTCAACACGCTCCGAGTCATGCGTAACGAAAGAGAAAACCATTCCACAGTGACTGCTAGTGTGGGACTGCTCACGGGCAAATCCAAACACCAAAACAACATTGAGGCTAACCCTGAGCTTCATTTGTTCGCGTTCAGTGACCTTCAATCTCTTACCTCTGTATTTCTTTTTTTTGTTCAATGACCAGTTATCCCTTGTAAATTGTAATGTTTCGCGCGATCACTTATCGTGTCAAGTACTCAGTTTCTTTTCTTCCTTTTCTTACATGTATGTCACTGGATGACCAGCTAAAGATTTTTGAGGCTCTCAAAGCATATAACTAAAAGATTTTTACCGTAACCACTTTACTAATAACGGCCGTTTTTCCTGGTTTGTTTTAGTTGTTTGTTTGTTCTGTTTAGACCAATTTCATCCAAATCACTATATTACAGGTTAGGCCCGGTTCAAACGCCGAATTTTTCATGAGCCGAACCTAATACATTGAATTAAATAAATGAAGAGTTCGGCGTCTGATCAATTAGGAACGCCTATTTCAATTGGAACGGTTCAGCCGTTCTTCCCGCGTAGCCCTGCCGGGAATTTCGACTGTTGACGACTTTGGAACGGCTTTGATTGAGACGCTGAACTTTTCATGTGCCTAACCTATAATGCTTAAATTATAATAACGTATTTTGCAAGCAGTTTGACCAAAATGACCATTTTTCTCCTTTTGAATTCAGTTCGGCTGGAATTAAGATCGGCGTCTAAATCAATTCAGCTAGTCTGAATAGTTTGGGTCGGCCTTAATTCGAAGCAGGTTCGGCTCATGAAAAGATCAGTGTCTGAACCGCACCTTGTAGCTTAATCCAAAACCAATCGTCACTTATTCGCTCACTTGTTTCCTTGGGCTTGGCCCCGGTAAATCGCGTTTTGCTGACAAATTCATTGATTGTCCCAAATTATCACCGAAAATGCTCTGTTAGTAAACATCTGATAAATGTTTGTATGTGTGTCTTCTTTGCCTGGTGTGGAAAAAAATGTTTTCAATTTGCTCAGTCAAACCCTGATAAATGAACCTATTTGTGAGGTTGCTGAAGACCCCCAAAACATCATTTCGCTACGCCACCACTGGTTTTCCCGCGAGATGACGTCTGAGAAACGACCGCAGAAATTCCATACTGATGACGCGTCTCTACCCAGATCCAGTCTCATCCAATCAGAAGCACTGCCCAGATCTGGGCAGTGACGCGTCTATGGAATAGGCTTTTTGCATTAGTTGATCACGTGATCAACTTTCGGTAAACACGAAAACAGTTCGCTTTAGTAACATTTTGTTAGCAGGAACTGAAAGTGTATATTAAACTTAGATAACCTGTAAATTTTCAGGCGTATATCTCAAAAGTAGCGATTGCAACGGCCGCCGAAAATTAGAAGGATTTGCATGAGAAAAACAACTTTTGCCACCCAGTCATGCTTGAATGGTTTTCGATACAAATCATTGTAAATTTCGAAATTTTCAACTGTCGTGAACTATTTCCTTAAGCATTACGGGGCTCAAATCCCCTTCTTTTAATTATTCATAACAGGCACTTTGAGCCCTTAAATGCGTAAGGGAAAGATTTAACGACTGTTTAAAAATTTCAGAATTATCAAGGAGTTGTTTGGTAAACCAATGATCCTATTTAATTTAAGAGTCATTGTCAAGTCATTTTTATAAAACATTTCGATTAATTCGGGTACAAATAATAGGGTTATGTCTTAGTCCAGAAAGGAATACGTTTACGTTTTTATGTGTTAGGCTCGTTCCGGAGTTGAAAACTCAAGGTTTGCTGAGAGAAAGGTTCGTTGCATTCAATTCCTAAATTTGCCGATTTCAGTCTTGTTCCGTGATATGACCACCACCTAAAACCAGTCACTCGCTGCAACGACATTATCTCTCTGACATTTAAATTTCATAATGCTATGAATTGAACTCTGAAATTAAACGATGTCAATACCTTTATCGTTCAGTGTTAAGAATCGGTGAAATTAACCAGGTGATCGACTAAATGATCCATAGATCGAACTGTGAGAATAAATGAATGAACTAATTAACAGCTATAGTTGTTTTTGTCTTTTTTGAGTAGACTAGTGGTGTGGAATTTCATCATCTTGATTTATCCCATGAACTAAAATAGGTGTCAATTTTGTACAGTTTTAGTAAGGGTACATGAATTGCATATTTATAAAAAAAAAGGGTAACCCCAACCCGCCCCCCCCCCCCGAAAAATAAACCCAACGCTAGCCTTTTCTTTTGTCTTGCATAAAATCAATATTTCATTCTCACAATAACAATAGCTACAAAAATTCTGCAAGAATAAGAGCCAGTTACATGACCTAGTTATATAACTAATTTGGGCGATCTCAGGTCAGCGTGATCTTTCTCTCTCCGTAGATAAAACCACTGAACTGTCATTCTATCAGGTACTTGTTCAAAAAAGTTGTAGAGGGAGATAATTATAGTTCTGTGTAGAAAACCCGGCATATTCTGAAGTTGTAAAAAGCTGAATTTTGCTTCTTTCGTGCATAGAAATATAAAGGGAGTGTTATATTTAAAAAAAATTCGGTAATTTCTTTAATTTAGAGACTGAAATCATAAGGCGGATCACTGTTAAAATTATTGTGGTCAGGGAGGGTGAGTACTATTGGCTACCGAGAGGAAGACATTTGCACCACATTTCATGACATTTTCTGGCTCAATTAAAGTAAAATAGTTCAAGACTTGACAAGTATCTGGTGATAATCATGGGCGCGCTCAATGATGATCTGCCCCTGGCTTACGCCCTTCAGCCCTTCACAACGTTTATATATATAATTAGTCTGTGCTTTCTCAGTAAACAGGAGAAAGGCGCAACTGCCACTTTGTACCGCTACTCGTGTCTCGTCTTTCCCTCGAGCCACGGAGACAGTTAATTGACCGAAAACAACCAAATGAATATTCGCTCAATGCAGTGCTTAATTTCTAAAGACCTCCTTTGGGAATACGGTGCATTCTTCAGTTCTGGAGTTCTCATTTTCACCAGGGGCGGCCAGTCTCAGGGGCAGTCGATACTTTCCGTGTCTGTAGATAGATAAAAACATAACGTTTCTTAATTTAGGGCCGGGAACCAGCAATTTAGCTTTCGGGGTGCAGTGGAGAATAGTGTCAATACTGCATGTACGAGAATAGGCACGAGGAGGGCTATTTCATTACATTTTCTGTCTCAACTGAAATAAAAGAGTTCAAGACTTGACGTAACACCACGTATGACAATCATGGGCTCGCTAAATGAGATCTGCCCTTAGGCGCTTCAATTCTCAGCCATTTAAACTTAGTCTGTGCTTTCTCAAGAGTACACTGGAGAGTCGGGCAGTCTTGTGTCTTCCTCGAGTAACGAATACTGTTAATTGATTAAAAGCGACTAAATTGATGCTCCAAAAATAATATATGCTGTTAATGAGTCATGATTCTTTCTTTGACTCAGGGGTCAAACGTTCCACGGAGCACAGATACAACCATTACCCCTGGGAGATTTAGCTGGAGCGACCGACAGTAGGAAGTTTAAGCAGCCAGGACGGGGATAGCATCGAAAACGTCATTTATTGTGACGGTTATCTCAACTGGCTGAATAGGTCAATTGTTGGCTGATTTTCCTGGAGTTGAATTTTCAGGCAGGCATCAAAGTTTCAAAGAAAGAAGACTGATTTATCGTCGAGTCTTTAAGGTCTTTAAGTCCTCTATAAAACGTCAGGTTGGAAAGTTTCACGTTTTAGTCCAGTGACGGCGAAGAATTGTACTAAAAAATGTGATGCCCGTTGCGTTGCAGAAAGGGAAGTTGTTGTTTTCGTTCCCGTTCCCGTTCCCGTCCCCGTCGGTTTGTTTAAACTCCCTAATAAGTTCTTAAGTTGCACTGACGCTTTAACTGTGGACTGGAACTTAACCCGCCGGCTCGTAAGTTACACTACCACCCTTTATCACTATTACAAGAAAGGTTTAAGTCCGTCTAAATCTTCGAAGGCCAGAAAACCTTGTAGTTGATTACGTCGTGTGCAGCAATATATATAATACTGAAACTAGAGTATTGCTGTTTCCGTAATTGGAGTCTCCATTTTAAAATGAAAATCTAAAATCTGTGATGTATCTGCAGATTTCAGTGCGACTTAATATTTTAACACTTTAGAATCGAAGCTCAAAAGTTAACAAAATTTGAATGTTAGAAGTTAACATATCGCCCTCGCCTGGTAACAGAGGCTTGTGCAAACGCAACACTGACACGAAAAGATTGAATGAGGTGTTTTCTATGAAAGATTAATAAGCAAAGTAACTACCAAGACAACTGAGCCACTCCAAAAAAATGACAAAAACTTTAATATGCAATTATAAAATCATTCTGGGTTGGAAAGCCATGCTCGACTGTGAATATATTGCAACTGGTTTGGAAAAGAAGTAGTAGAAATAATCATGAGCATGCAAACAGACTGAAAGAACAAAGGTGGATGCTTTCAAAAGGTTATCAATTTCGTGGTTTATGCTGTGTTCTCTAATGACTGCTGTATTTCACATCAGCGTCCACAGCATATGTTACAGCGTTAATAGGCATTTCCATATTTTCCCTTGTCATTTTATATGTTCGGAATTTTGAGTTCAGCAAAGGGCCGCTGATAAAACAAGAGATAGAATGTAAAGTGAATTTCCATGTAAACATCAAACCCTCATAAAAAACAACTTGGGCAATCGTTGAGGTGCGAAATTTAACGCCACTTTCACACCTTCGTAATTTTATTTCCCCTTGGTCCGTTAAGCAACGCTTATAAATAGATAATCCTAGGCTTTGACCAACTGAGACATTGAAAAGGCTTTGGATTTTTAACGCCCTAAATTATTTTGAATACGAATCTTGTCGGAAGGGATTTATTTAATCTTGCAACGAACGACGAAGTTCAGTTTCGATGCGTTGAAGATCGCTGAACAACAAGAAGTAAATTCCTTTCCTTAAATTTGTCGCCAATATGAAACACATTAGCGAAAAATGCTGTTGATCATTTTACCAGATGTTTGTGAGGTGACAAAACTCAACGCAAAACATTTCGCTCCGGAATGATTTGTCAGATCTCCTAGACTGCGAGAACAAATCTATTAAGGCCTAGCCTTGACAACACGCCTCTGATAAGCCTAGAACTTGTCTAAATCCAACATCTGGGAAATCTTGCCCATTATCAATTAAGCTTCTGGTTCGAGCAAGCTATGTTTAAAAACACAGGAATTTGATTGACATGAAAATTATCCAAATTAGCGATTAAACATCCTTGTAAATGGCCGCTGGGTCCATCTAGCTCACGAACCAATGACTAAGTGCAATGAAATATCGTTTATCGTGAGAACCAATAGAAAGTGGTTTTAGAAGTTAAAATGACGCCTGTATTTGTCAGCAAATTTTGCTAATTGCCTTTATCATCAATTCAATCGCCTTATTGATTTTATATGATATGTCATACTCACACAGGCGGTAGTCCTTTCATGGTCTGTTTTGTCCTAAACCTGTCAGATAACTTCAGCAGTTTTGCGACAATTGTTTCAAGCTGCCACAAGTTATAACATCACTTGACTGCATTCAAGCGCGATTTCATCCGGATATTAAAGCACTTAAACCACCGCCAGAGTTGTGAAGCATGGCTTCTGTTGGAACTTGGCATCAACATATTTACAACAGCTCTCCAAAGCAACCTACCCCACACTTTGTGGCCAACATACTTGGGCTTCATTCGGGGCACCAACCGAACAGCTCAACAGTCGCTTGCCCTCGACAAGAACAACCGCCTGGTAAATTGCGTCGAGTTAAAGAGAGAGAAGTGAAACAAAAATACAACGAGCTGAATGATTCGGCACCCGATAGCAGGGAAAAGGAAATTCGGGTGCAATCAAAATCAGATACGAAAGGTAGGTGTCTTCATGCTCCGTTAATGGGCTCGGAAATTTGTGGCGGGTTAATCGATGCTGATCAATTTTCTAAACGGTTCTCCGCTTGCTTCCTCTTTATAGAGTCTTCGACAGTTCATTCCAAGGAACTCAAGAGACTTAAAGGGAAAGCTGGTAGAGAAAAAGTCAGAAAGAAAAAAGCTCGAACAACGTTCACGGGAAGACAAATTTTCGAGTTAGAAAAGCAATTCAAAGAGAAGAAATATCTGACTGCCACCGAGCGCAGCGATATGGCCTCTCTGCTTAATGTAACTGAAACGCAAGTCAAAATTTGGTTTCAAAACAGGAGAACGAAGTGGAAAAAGCAGGAGAAGATATGCGAAGACAACAATGAGAACGAAAGGGATTCACAAAGCGACAATTCAGACAACAAAGATAGTGTATCGTCGGAAATTTGTGTCGACAATGACGATAAAAGTTCGGACTTGGATGAGAGCGGTTAGCGGAGTCTTCTTCCGATTATTTATTTTACACACATAAACTCACAGCTTCAAAATTTGACCATTTTTTGTCACTCTACGGACTTGAGAGCAAAAGTAATATTGTACGGAGTTCTATGATTGGTTTAATTGCATTTTTTCATCCTACGAGAATTATGACAATTATCTATACAATAGTTTTGTTCTTACATAAATTAAGAAAACTATTAACGAGCTCCTAAACGGTGGTAAAATCCTTGAATTGTCTTGAAATTGCTGGTCTACCATATCTCTGAACAATAGACAAATCTTTAATAACTATTGTAAAGGTTCTTGAGCTGGGAGCTAAAATAAATGGCCCCAGACAGGAAGCAATTGAGAAACAAACCTCCCTTTAAATGAACTCCACTTGTTCGCACGCGCATCGTGAGGTGTATTTGTTTTGGACTTTTTAGCTAGCTGAAGATAGTTCATTGAAGTGGAGAATGCCGCTAAGACAGGCGGATCCAGTTATAAACTAAATCGCTAAGACTGTAGTTATTTCCTAGGATAATCTATCATAAAAGTAATTTTATGCCACAGTAGTTGGCAATTAACTGAAGTAACCAGCTATTTACAGAAAATATTTCAAACATCTAACAGTTCCGAGACCCTTTTACGGCTGAGTCCGCGAAATAGTTACCACAATCACAAGACACCAGACTTACAGCTCAGTGAAATGTCCAAATTATATTGGTATTTAGTACTGGTTAAAGCTGACCTCATATGCGAGACAATTAAATTCTACGGCAAGTTTTACCAACCGAAAAGACGTTATATAGAGTCAACTAGTAGTGGTCTTAATTATTCCTGACGTCTTCACTACACCACTCGCAGTTCGATCGACATATGTTCACTTAACACAGTAAATATTTTCAATTTGCGACCATCTGTTCGGAGCCATATCTTTTACTACTATTCGAATTGATGCCTTTGTTTTATAGAATTGTCTTCCCTTTGTTTTGAGTTCAAATTTTCATGATTTAATAATAGGTGGAATTTTCTATAGTCAAAGTCAGTGCAGGGGTATTACTAACACATAAAAACTATCAAGTGATATAAAAAGTTGCTTCCAATCTAAATTAGAACTTTGTGCCTGTTTCATAAACAGCAGATAGAGTTAATTGTAAACAAATGGGCTTCATTATTATTTGAAAATAATTTAGCTTGCGGCCTTTTAGGGTTTCACAGTGCTATTAACTGTTTTTATTTATGTGTGGTTTCTTTCGAACATGGAGCATTGTAATCAGTCTTTTATAAGTGCACGGCTTGAGAACGATGATTTGAAAGTTGAACTCCGTCTTGTTCCGTTCAATTTAAACGCGTTTGCATGTAATTTCTAGTATGGGCTGTGTTAAATTGAACAACTGGAACCCCAAAGTGGTGTCTTCAGGCATGATCTGGCTAGCTGTTATGCATTTCTTTAAAATAACGTACATGAATGTAAGCTCACACTACTTGTGTCCTATTAGCGCTACACGTAACCGCAAGTTTTAAGGAAACCACACGCCTTTTGTTGTAAAGGAGACTTAAAAAATACTTAAGTTCCGAAAGGGAAGTTTGCATACTATTTGCATAAACGGTTTCCGAAAAGAAAGCTGCGTTGTATTTCTATTTACATGAAACTCGGCGAACTTGATGGTCTAAATGGTCGCTGATTTTTAAAAGCAATTTCATCATTTTTCAAAGTAAACACTAAAATTTCATTGTGTCTTAATTAACCTTTTCCAACCTCAAGTCAAATTTTTAAATTAGGCGAAGTAGAAAAGATTTCTGAGAATTGATGAATCAAGAAATGGGCCAGATCACTAACTCGACTAATAACTGAAACCTGATAATCATTATTTCAAATTGTTCATGTTTGTCAAAATCAAGTTAAAGAAAAACGTATTTGACTAGTGAGTTTTCAAGTTCTATTTCGAGAGCTTTTGGTTTCGAATAAGTAATTGAGACGCGTTGAGAAAATCGCTTATGGGACTCCAAATTATTTGTAAGATGAAGACAATGAATGACAGCCTGCCATCGAGTTGACTAAAAGACATTAAATTTGAAGGAAAGCTAAACTGTGAAGAGTCAGTAATGAATCCGGTTGAAAGACGTGTTGTAACATCTCTTGAAAAATAAGTTAACAAAGAATGGTTAAGAACCGGAAGAGTGGAAAATGAAAGGTAATATTGTAAAAATAAACCTTTTTACATCGTTCTTGAATCTTACATGTTAATGGTTTCAGTAGAACGAAGAAACGAGCAAGGCTCGTTAATTGTCACAAGACTAACACTCTTGTACTCTGTCGATAAAAGGTCTTCCAACCAGTTCGATGATTTCTTTTGTTTGTCGATTGGTGATGTGCTCGGACATATGTACTTCGAACATACTAATGGACTCTTTCAAACAATTTGCTCTGTCCATTTACAAAATTAAACAAACACTTTTAGTAGCTATGTCAAGCAGGAGACAACGTATTGCCGTATTTTATCTAAAAATTTGTAGTTAAAATGCTTAAACGGTATACGCGGTTGGGCAAACGATTTGCTGCAATTGAATTATAGTTAATGGACCGCGAACTGAGATCCCTCGGATTACTTTTGCAAAATGTCGGATATGCCCAAAACAATTTCATCAAATAATAAATTTGCGCCAGAAAAATGCCTAAAGTGAGTCGATGTATCGTGACAGACTTGTGAGCTGTTAAAAGTGTTTTATCTGATAGATTTTATACCACCCACTATTTTTGTGGGCAGAAGTCGGGTTAATTGAGCTAGCATATCACAGTTCATAGTGTGTTTGCAAGAAAACGTGTCGTCAAAAATTTAATAAGGGACAAGGTCACCTTCCCTCGCCATTTTAAATGCTTTTTACTTCAACTACAAACTGCTGCTTCTCAAGCAATTTCAACCATGTGCAATCGATTAATAAAATATATAATCTTTCGTCTCCAGTGGAGCTATTGTGTTAAGCCATTTAGCGGCTTCTTTGAGTTGGCTTAACTTCAAACAAAGCGTTGATCACAAAGATAAACAAATGTGAGAAACATTACACCTAACGTTTAACTGAGGCGCTTTGAAAATCACTTAATGTTTATCTTCTGGTGAGAAAGCCATCAACAGACCGCCTCCGGGGACTAAATTCACGTTAAAAAGCTCCCAAAATTCAAACACTCAAGAGACTTGAGCTGCTCCGTGTGAACAATTGCGCGTTTATCTATTAAGCAAAGCGATTTGGGCTCAGATAGCGGTAATTAAAAATTTTGACAATCGGATTAACGACCAATGAAAAGCCATAACAAACAATTCTTTCTTCTTTATTGACTTGGTCGGTTTTGCTGATAAAGCCCTAATTGAGCATGAGTAGGATCGATTTCTTCTTAATCGCTGCAGCTCAATTGACTAGTTACTCTCCACTTTGCCCTTAAATTGGAACTTTTTAAGCACAAGTCGTGTATTTTCCGTCCCAATCTTGAGAAAATTGACGTTCTGCGCGCGTATGAATGATTTTACCAGCAGTAGAAAGCGTTATGTGTAAAGAGCTTACAGACAGTGTAGACATGGGTGCATTCCAAGAACGACATTTAAGTCTCCTCTTAAAGATGAAGCTCGACAGCTTGTTAAGATTACCAAGTGATCTTGAAAAGGTCGGCTTAACAGTTGATTGATTTCTGATCTATCAACCAAGGCAAAAAGCTTTCGGAAATAATGTGGAAAGGTCTGGAAAGGCAACTGATTATTAAAAAGGCCTCAATGAAATTGTCCAAACAACGCTGAATGATTCCTTTTTTCCAGCCTTTTTTCTTGTAAATTGCTGAAATGGAATCAAATATGGCATATTGTACACCCGATCTCACCAAAATATTGTCACAGAGTTTTGTGTGTTTGACACTTCTGCATTCCAGCCTAAATAGCATCTGCCACGAAAGAACTCGAAAATGAGCATCGCTGAACCCCTTTGGCGAACTTAATCACAGAAATCTGTTGCCGGATATCATTGTTTATCGACAGTAAATATTCTAGAAATTCAATTTTCCAAGATGATTTTAGTCATTGTATCGTATTCTCTTTTATTCAGATTCTGTTTTGATTACTTCTTTTTGTTGCACAAGAATTTATGGCGAGGTACACGTGAATGAGTCCCGCAAATTGTAGCGTAGAGTAAACAACTGTTTTCCTTGATTAGAAGTGTTTTCATTTCAGCTTTAAGTGTTCTAGGTAGGGTTTTTCTTGAACACCTAATTGGATTGAACATTCTATTTTAGCCTCATGACTCTTAACAAGCGGTTAAGCCGATTAAACATTTCCGCTTTTGTTTTTATTTAACGTTTAAGCCTTATCTATTCATAGAATACTATTTAAAACTACTTTAGTAAGCTTGTGATTTTTAATACTGATTTTGAAAAGCTGTTTTCCGGTCATAACTAAACAAACTCAAAGTCATATCAAATAAATAGCATCCAGTCTACAAAAACAGCCCCCTCCGGCGGGTAGAATTGTCCGTTCTTTGAAGATCTTTGAAGAAGGTAGTTCAAAGAAGGTTGGAATTATTCTAAGACTCTTATGGACAATGTAAAGTTGTAGCTGGTGGCAAATCGTATTACGGTTTTCAAAACAACACTCTAGATTAACAGACTAGGCTCTTGAACAGTAAGCTTTCCTCATATTGAGATCAGAGCAACTAATCCAAAGACAAAAAGCTTTTCCAGTTCTAATATCTGTAAAGGACCAACGTAAACAACAAAATATGATCAAACTCGGGGGCTACCGTTCGCTTAAGGGGGCATTCTCGGGTTGCCATTTTTTTTGGCGGGGGGGGGGGAATGATGTTAATTCGGGAAGGCAGGAGCTCCTGGGGAAGGAAATAAAAAAGGGTACAAAAGGTATACAGTCGAACCCCGCTCTGCGGACACCCGCTTAATACGGACACCCCGTTATTACGGACAGTTTGCGTTGTCCCTGGGGGAAAGAAAGCCCTTACATTTTCTCTAAATTCAACCCGCTTAATACGGACAGCCATTAATGCGGACAACGGTTACTTGTTTCTTGCCCAATGGACAGATTCTCGTAGAAAGTTAACCTCCCTACTGCGGAGACTTCATTATCAACTGTGTGTTGTCCATATCGATGTTCCAAGCCCTACAGTAAACCGGATAGAATGATTCCAAGACGTTAATTTCAGACTACTAATTTTCAGGCATCAAGCTATTTTGTTCTGATAGAAACTGTTTTTTGACTTAAATAACATGACCCCCTTATTACGGACAATTTCCATGGCCCCTGTTCATTGTCCGTTTTAACGGGGCGTTGGCTGTATCAAAACCCGTTAGTTTAGTTAGTTCGCTAATGAGCTCAGAGGCACCTTCATTGTGTTGATGGACTATCTGGTATTCGTCTACTAATTATTCACTTCATATTTTAGTTTTCAACAACCCCCAAATCCAATATTTCCAATTTTCCACAAATAAACAATCTCCGCTAATTTATATACGATAAAAACATTTGGAAAAATCATCCAACAAGTTTCAAAAAGTTATTAAACCAATATTTTTTTCTAGCTAAACTTCAGCCAATTGCAAACTTAGTCTAGTTATTAAGACATTGTACAAAAACCGTTTTCTTAATCTTAGGGGAAGAAATGTTTTCAAAACAAGCACAAGTAGCTTAAGCTCGAAATATGAGCATCGGCATTGTTGGTAACATTCCACATATATTAAGGCCCGTCTCTAACGTCGTGCTACTGCCATGCCGAACTAAATTGATCGAATTATATTCGACTTTAGAACGGCAGTAGCTCGACTTGGGTTCAAACGTCGCGCTACTGCCGTGCCGAATTAAATTCATAAATTATAAATACATTAGAATACATTTAAAAGTTTGCTAAACCGTTTCTTTATTTCTGTGTTTTGTTTTCGGCAACAGCCGTTTTATTCGACTGAATTAAACTCGACGTCTGAAACCGAGTCGTGCTAGTGTCGTGTTGCAGTCGAGCTACAGTCGAGCCCGCTTAGCACGGCAGTAGCACGACGTTTGAAACAGGCCTTAGTTTTCATTACAGCTACAGCAGGGTCATGGGCTCCTGGATACAGAAAACCAACAAAACAAAAATACTCAAGGTAGCTTGTATCCAGGATCTGAAACTGTTTTTGGCAGTACCTCTTCTTCAGGCAAATTGCCTTCCGGCATTTAAGCGAGCTTTAAAGGTATAACGACCAAAATGGTGTTCATCAGTCCTCGCGTGATTCAGCTCTCTCGCCGGTTTTTCCTATTCAAATTCTTATATTGCGAATGTTACCCAACAATTCCGATGCTCTGATTCCGAGCTTGAGCTACCTGTGATGCTAGGATTTTCCCAGTCCCGGCTCTTCGTTCAGCCATTTAAAAGTTGTCATTACAGTGTTGAATATGGTCTTGGAATCCTACAACGTAAATAACGGGCGAGAGAGACATGGCTGAATCATGCGAACACTGATGAAAACCATTTGGGTAGTTATACGTTTAAAGATCGCATAAAAGTCTCAAGGCGTTTTGCAAATAGTAATAGTTTGTGCACTTTTATGAACAATGAACTCCATATGTGTAACTATATTTTGATACGTTTAGTTAGACCATTACTATAAAAGGAACTGGACTTTTAAATCCTGAAAAAGAGATACTCCCCAAAAACAGTTTCAGATCCCAGGGGCGGATCTAGGGGGAGGATTCAGGGGGTACGCATTCCCCCTACCCCCCTCTGAAATGACCTGCGGGTTTCTACAACAACTGGTATTCTGGTATTGGCTTATAAAATTTGTTTACGTCAGTTTCGCCATTCCTTAGTGACCCTTGGTGGTGTACGGCCCCTCTTAAGAATAATCCTAGATCCGCCCCTGGATCCTGATTACAAGTTAGCATGAATGTTTTTGTTTGTTTGTTTTCGTTTTATGTAGCCAATTTTGAAACTGTAAATTTAAAATAATATATTTATCATTCCACGGCATTTTTGCTTTTTTAATATCTAAACCAGAAACGAACAAATTTAGCTATTTTAAGTCACCGCAGGTGATACCAACTCAATTTTCATTTATAATATGACGAACTAATCCCATCTGCAAGTATTTGATAAGTTACCGAATACCACCAAAATAATTCTACTACTAAGCTGAAAATTATTGTCAAGCGACTCATTAGAGTAGCTCCATCAGGACTGCTAATGGCCTGCGAGCAGGTTCACTCGTGCGCACTCGCGCTGGTGGCTCTACCGTCGCCAACGTTTTCCAGCCCGTATCACACAAGTGAGCCACTCGCACGCTAGACTTGTAAAGAAATGCTTTGTGCCATGGTTCTTAGTAGCCTGAACAAACAACCAACATTTGGCGACGCCACCACTGGTTTCTTTGGACGGAAAACCAGTTATTTGTAGTGGACTGCACTTCTGGCTACTCTATCTAGTTTACAAGCACTCAACTTAAAAACCACTTGGCCGCAGCTCCCGAAATTTGACTCCTTTTTGGCAATCACCGTGTAAGCAGTTATCTAAAACTTAACTAATAAAGAAAACCTAAAAATGTTTGTTTGTTGAAAAAGAAAAACATCAAAATGGTAAAAAAAAAAGGATTGTCTAGGATGGAGAAAATTAAACATGGATTGCAAACGAAAAACCCCTTGGAGATCCTCTTGAGATTTCTAAAATTGGAAGGGCCTGCTTTTCCTTTCTCTTGCCTTCAAGGATAATCTCATTTAGCTTAATAAAAACATTTAAAAGTTTGTGTATGTATTTTTGTCTTAATTAAACGGCTTTGTCTGCAATAAAATTATTTTCATAACCCGGTTAGTGTTTGAGAGGTAAAACACCTTTGACCTCCAAAACTGTTTAAGGATGACGTCTGTTAAGAGATCTCGATAAAAAGAGATTCGGCAGACATAATGGTGATTTTGTTCTTGCAATGTCCCTGTTACGTCTCTACACGTACCTCACATAGCGAACCCATGCACTTATTAAAAGGAACATGGGAACGCACAGGGCCATTGCCCAGTTTCAAATCAAGAGGGGCTGTGTACGAGTCGGTTTGTTATGGGATAAACAACACGAGACCCATATAGTCAGAAAGAGCACTTTGAAATTAGCCACATTCTGAAGTTTGGTGTTTATCGGGCCAATATTGAACGAGATACAGCCATTCATATTCATAAACTCCAACATTTCTGGAAATATATTGACGTCCGGACGATGTGTCAGGCAATCCATCATCTCTTATTAATGTTCAAGTTTAAGTAGCTGTATCTTGTTCAATATTGGCCCGATCGACACCAAACTTCAGATTTTTCATAACCTTAATGTGCTCTTTCTGACTATTTGCCACTTGCGAATCTCCCATTATGCACCTTATTTACCCCTCAAAATTTTGCATAAGCATTGTTTTCAGTTTCTCTTGGGACGGCTGTAATACCCGGGAGAAATGAAAAACAAAGGTTATGCAAAATTTTGGGGGTCAAATCAGGTGCATTAATTGAGATGTGCAATTGGCGAATGTGGGTCTCGTGATGTTTACCCCATAATAAACCGACTCGTACCCAGCCCCCTCTCGATTTGAAACTAGGCAGTGGAAGGTAAGCCAAAAACAAGTCGCCGCGTCCGCTTGTTGTTCTTCCCAGGGTGCCAACGCGCATGTCAAGGAGCAGTGTGTGAATCTTGTACCCAGAATCCTCGGGATCTTCGTCAGTCACTTCTGGCGACTACCCGCTGACAAAGAGCCGGAGGACTCCGGCTAAGAGATTGACAGTGTGTAAACTACGTTAGCCTGTAATTTATTTTCCTGCACCAAGAGTGGTCGCTTATGAGAGAGTTGACTATAATGCAAGAGTTACTCTGTCTATTCTAACCTATTCTCAATCATTTGGATTATACAGCGGCAAGGCCAAAATTATTTATCGTGACGTAAAGCTCCCTGATTGTGAACACCAGAAATATGAGGAAACTACTCCGAAGGCTTGGTCATGGCTTGCAACATGGCATCAACAACAACAACAACACCAGTTTATTCAATTGTCAAAAGAGTTAAGTCTATGTTACCCACAATTAGCGGAGCTATTCTAGGTGGGCAACAATACAATAATTGTCTCCTATAAAGTCGTCAAAAAAACGTTAGTGAAGAGAAAGCAAAAATAACACTTTCATACAGAAGGGTTGTTCGTAGTCTGCTACACAGCCGTTTTTAGCGGGAGGAGCTTTGCTTGACGACACTAAAAACGGCTGTGTAGCAGACTAGGTTGTTCGTTGTCCTCAGAGCTCTTCACCACGGCAGAGGCTAGAAAGGTGGCAAGAACACCATGAAAATAGCCCTTCGCTCTGGTAAAGGCCCCAAACGTGGACGCACAACCACTGAATCCGCCGTATGAAGTGTCTGGGCGGAAAGGTCGAGAGTCCAAACCTTGTCTAGCCTCCGACGCAGACGAACCCCAAGAACGTCTGCGTGGGAGGCTAAACCTTGTCAAGTTGATATCTTGCAAAGCCAAAGATATAGGAAAGCCACAACCATTCGTGCAAAAACACGTGGACAACCTATGTTAATGAGGGAAAAAAAATGACCATGAAAGGGGACAATAGACACATGGTGTTCATTTATTACATCTATCAGTGAAGTTTAGCTACACTCTCTATTGATTGAACGGCAAAGGTAAGAAATAGAACCAACAGAGATGCTGGAGATGTAAACAGCAAACACAGTCTGTGCTGACATTTGCGGAAGACCCGGCGCGATTTGATGCTGATTGTAGTATCTTAAACTGGCTATTATTCTCTCTTTCTTCAATCTTTTCGGATCACGTGATCTTATCTTTGATCGATCGGAACAAATATAATCCGGGAGAAAATGCCAGTACACGCTTTCAACACTGAAAGTAGGGTGTAGGGGCTGGGTACATGAATTTTAGTTGCGCGCGATTCTTTGTTTGGCGCGCGTTGAAAAGAGTTAAAAGTGCAAATTTGTCCCAACCCTTTGTCCATGTAGTTCGCTAAATAAATTGCTGACTCTGGAGCTATGTAGATTCCACTAGAATCTTAGCGACCCACTATCTGACATGGATTGCTGTTCAGACTTCACTCTTAGAATGTTTTTTATCTAACTGGAACTGACTAATCGAGTTTTTGATATCCAAGATGAAAGTTACATTGTTTTCAGGAACAAGCGGTACGCCAGTCATCTTTAAGCCTCTTCACGTGTAAGATGTAATTCATGCATCCTTGTCTTCAGGAAGGTCAAAAAACTCCCTTACCATCTTCATCACAAATTATCAGTCCCTTGAAGCTAGATGTATTCAAGGGAGGGATTAATGGCCATAGAAAGTGCAATTATAAATGTTCAAATTGCGTGAAATTGAAGAATGTTGACTGAAAAGGGCTAATTGCGGTCATTGCACAAACAGAACCGTTCGAAAATGGGGAGACTTTAGCACCACCACTATTGTACTAATTCGTAACGTGACATGGCGATACCTAACTTCAGATCGTCCGTCCATTCAGGTACACAATAAATAACGCAGACCAGCTTCATTCCAAGGGGTTTCCCAGGGAGGCGAAGGGAAGAAAAACAGAACGCCTTTAGCAGGTAATTAGGCTGATTTAGCAACAGAACGGGAACGTCAGTTGACGAAGGGAAAGCGCACGAAAAGGACTGAACTCGACTTCCTGTGAATCTTCCTGTGCCCAATTTACCGCTTTGCCATTGGTCAAGCCAGTTGTTTGATTTGCGCGCGCCGTCATCAACTGACGTTCCACAGACAGACAGGAGATACACAGGATAGGGTTAAATAAGAAACAGATAGTCGCCATTCTGTACCAGCTCTGCTATGGCTTGAGTCAAAAGTGCAATTGGTTTGGATGTGACCATGCAGTCGTCCTCAAGACTGTCACCTGAATCAACGTTTAGTGCTTGGCATTTCATAGGGAGCTTCTGCAACAGGCAAAAGGCAAATGAAATTTTTCATAACTTGTCCTCTTGCAACACCAGGAGTATCAATGAGCTTGTTCCAGGGGCAATTTTACATAAATCATTTATTTGTTCAAGTGGCAACTTGAACAAATATATTCTGTGATGGAGCTAATTCTTATGTGGATGCCAATGCAAGGAATCAAGAAAGCCAAAACGTCATAGGTTTATAGGCAAAACAATTTAGCACGTGCACAAACACTTTTCGGTACATTTTCTTGCTTTCCCGGCAGGATGAAATTTCCTTATACGGCATTTTGTGGAGCATGTAAGACATCAAGAAGAATTTTTATTTCTCTTTTTAAACATTAACTTGGGTGTTTTGCCCGAGAATTCAACTCCAGGAAAATTCCCATACAGTTGGTTTAACCCGAATTCATTTTAAAGAAGCCTTGTCGTCGTAGCTAAATCTCCCTAATGTTAAAAACTCCCCGGGAGAACACTGTAGATGGGGTGCTGGGGAGGGTCTGGGCAAAAGTACTTTCAGGCGCAGGCGAATGTCTGTTTGGCGCGTGAGCAAAAGCGTTACAAGTGCACAATTCAGTAAAAAGGAACATTCTACAAGGCTTCAAGAGGTACACCAGCCATTCTTAAGTCACATGCAGAAAACGTGGCAAACACGTCTGGATTTCTTTTCACTCCTTGAAAAAAGTTGACACCAATGCTCTTATCGCTGACTTAAACAGAATACCTTGGAGCATACTCGACACCTGTAGTAATGACCCAGATGAAATGCTAAACACCTGGATTAAACTTGTACTTGATGTTGTTGACACAGACGCTCCAATGAAAAAGAAAGGGGTCAAATCGCCTGATAAACCTTCTTGGCTAATGAATGAAATTCAGGAAGCGATCAAACATCGTGGTCACCTCAAAAAAACTACTAGATCATGGAAAAATTCCAAGAGCTACTTTTTAATAAGGCCAGAACAAAGGTTGTGCATATGGTAAATAAGGTCAAGTCTGTGGCGATCGAAAATGAACTTGAAGAAAAGAAGCAGAGTTCTCGCTTATTGTGGAAAGCGTTGAAAAAACGTTGAAAAAGTCCCAGTGGTAAAGTAAAATCAATGCCAAACGACTTGAAGGCTTCTCGGGATCAAGCAAATCAATTTAACAAACATTTCGTGTCTATAGCGTCACCGATTGTAGACAATAATCAACCCGCCACTCCTGACCTATCACACATTGTGAGCTTTGTAAACGACAGCAAACCATCTACTGCAAACTTTGAAATCCCACTTCTCGATGTCAATTCTTTGGATAAATTAATTAAATCATTTCCTACAAATGTTGCTACAGGTCTCGATGGAATAAGTGCTCCATTACTAAAGCTCATCTCCCCGGCTATTCTTGAAAGTCTCACCAAGGTTCTAAATTGTGGCATTCAGTCTGGTACCTGTCCTACTGCCCCAAAACTAGCACGTGTTACGCCCGTTCACAAATCTGGGCCCTTTGTTCACCTTCTGATCCAAACAATTTTCGTCCGATTTCTGTTCTTCCAATTAGTTCTAAACTGCTTGAAAGACACATATGCACCCATTTAATGCTGTATCTTCGCGCGTTTGTCCTTATTGTTTCAACACAATCTGCATTTCGTCCTCACCACTCAACTGAATCTATATTGATTAAAATGACTGATGAGCTTGAGGCAATGGATCAAGGTTTATTCACTGGTGCGGTATTCTTGGATTTACGCAAGGCCTTTGATGTTGTAAATCATGAACTGTTAGAAGCCAAATTACAAATGTATGGTTGCTCCTCGTCAGCATTACTGTGGTTCAAAAGCTACCTGTCAGACCGTCGACAGTGTGTTAACATAGCAAGAACCTTATCTGATACTGAAGTATTGAAATCTGGGCCCAGTTGTTCGAAGGTCGATTAGCGCTTAACCAGGGGTTAAATTTAACTCGGGTTTCTCTTTCTTGTGTTCAAAAGCATTTTCTCGGATAATTTCCTCTGTTATATTTAGAGCTTCCAATCATCAACTTGTAGACAAAAAAAATCAAAACTGAAATGCTTTATAAGCTTTCAAATCTGAATTCAAATCTCGCACTAACCCTGGGTTATCTTAACCCGGCTTTGAACAACTCGGCCCTGGAGTTCCCCACTGCTCAATTTTGGGCCCTGTCCTCTTCCTCCTATTTATCAACGACCTGTCTTTAACCTGGAATAGAAATGGCCTATTTGCTGATGATGCTACTCTCTATGCTAGTGCTTCAAATCCGACTGACGTTCAGGTGCAACTTCAACGGGATCTTTTTAATACGGAGACATGGACCAAAGATGGCTGCCCATCCGCAAAAGACAAAATACATGATAACTGGTACTCGACAAAAGCTTTCCCGCTTCGAAGAATCTGCCCTTTTGCTGTGTTTGGATGGTAGGCACCTGGAACAAACTCAAGAGGAACGTTTCTTGGGACTGGCTATCGACCCCTCCCTATCTTAGTCATCACAAGTAGGTAATCTCAGGAAAAAACTCCCAAAGCGCGTCGCTGTTCTGGCTCGCATTAAAAAATTCCTACCGGTTAAATGTCGCATCATTTTATTTAATGCAAGTATTAAACCTATTCTTGAGTACTGTGTCTCCGTGTAGGGAAATTCTGATGCAGGATTATTGGATGAGATTTTTAAAGTTCAAAAAAGATGTGCGCGTATTATACGAGGTCCTCCGTTTCAAGCTACAACCCTGCCACTATTTCTGGAGCTTGGGTGGCTACTCATCAATCAAATCTGTATTGAAAGAAGACTACTTCTGCTCAAGAAAATCCTGCATGGAAGTGTACCGGATTACCTCTCTGAGAAACTGTTATCTTTGAAATACCACAAGTCTAATGATACAAGGTCTCGGTTACCTTATCGGCTTCCTATTTTACGTACCAATAGCATGAAGCGGATGTTCTTTTACAATGCAATTAAACTGTGGACCAACGTCAGTGAAAATGCTTTAGTCCGCTCTTCTGATGTAAAAAAGTTCAAAGAGAAATTTCTTTGATTTAGTCCAGTGTAAATTCACGCCCGACAGTTTTAAAATTGACAGAATTTATTAACTTTTTAAAATGACTTCATATTTTCTTAAAATACTTGTTAAGTTTTTTTATCCATGTATAAATTCGATTCAATTCTGATATTTAAATTATTTCTTACCTTAGTATTCTAGTTTTTTAGGATTTTTTTTAATTTTAGTAGTTTCATAGGGCCATAAGGGAGAGTACAGTTGGTCTGTAATTATGTACCCTACTGAAATTAAAGTGTTCATTCACTTCACTCGTAACAAGTGATTTAAGCATCCTTGTCTTGGGGACGGTCCAAAAGCTCTCTTGTCTCCTTCATCGCACTTTTCTTCATACCCCTGAATGTAGAACAGACAAGGGAGGGATGGATGAGAATAGAGTGAACAACAAACACACTGACACAATCACGAACTCTGCATATTTTGTGAAATAATGAGTGAGTTTACGCAACAGGACGGCAAAACGCTAGTGCGTGAAAAACGTAACAGGGTTCTTACGTTCCTCTCCCGTTGTGTTGCGTAAGCTCACTTGAAATAAAGACGGCTACGGTGTAGCCTGTTTCAGGCGTTCAGATAGTCGGGAGCGGTGGGAAGTAAAAAAGAGATGAAAAGTAGAGGGGGAACTTAGGAGAGCGGTGCGCACATGGGGTTGGGTTGGTGATTTCTGGTCAGCAAAATTTTTTTCCTGCAAACCTGCTGGGCAGGATATTTTTTTTTCCTTCTCATTTGTCTGTAGGATTTTTTTTTCCTCAAAGAGGTTCAGTCCAGGTTTTTGTAAAAATGTATTTACATTTACATTGTGGCTTTTGCAGTAATGGTCCTGCTATGGAGCTGCAAAGCCTAAAAATTTAGTAAGCTATACAAAATCATTCTTGTATAGCTATGTTTTTGGAAAGTCATTCTTTACACTCATGTCATAAGAAGTCATTATAATATTGTCGTTATTATAAAGTGATGCACATCAAGCGATTGTGAAAATGTTTAGATTCTTAATTACAAAATAAAAATAGCAAGAAATGCTCTTTATATGTTGATTGTAATACAATGCTTATATGAAGCAATAATTCCACAACATCACCAAATCCAGAGTTTAAAAGGGAGCAAGGGAAGAATGGTTGCAGTTTTGCTGGGGTTTTGTAAAGCTTTCTGAATGAGGAAATAACTTGGTAACATTTTTCTTTCTCACAGGGCTTACTGCAATGCAAGAATTTTTTTTATTCCATTTTTGCTGGATGCACTTTTTTCTTCTGACAAGCCCTTGTAGGAATTTTTTTTCAAAATCACCCCCACCCCACCCACCCTCAAAAGTTAGATGGTCGGCCCCTGAGAGGGCATCAATGAAAGTTGTGTACGGTCAATTCCAACAAAGTAAAGAAAAGAACATATAACAAAGAAGTCTGACACAGGTTTCATAATTTGCCATTAAGTAAGATAAAGGTAACATAAGATAATAAGATATTAAAATGACATAATAAATATTATTATATTATTTTTTGCACTAAGCTAAACATACCATCTGAAGAAGTTTGGAAAGTACTGGCTGAAATAAGCAGCTGCAAGAAATGGATTTTCTGATATCCAGACTTCGTCCAAATTGTTTGCCATGCTTACCACCATCAACCTTGCACAACGTTCTGTTGGCATTTTGAGAAGTTTTTTTACAGAGCCAGGTGGAGGAAGCTAAAATACAAACAAATTTTCTGCTGAGATAAACTTGTAGAGCCATTTTGGCTTTTTCTCGCTTTTTGATACTTCACTAAACATTAAATGATGTACCGTAGACAAAAATTAACCTTTATTATTTTCTTTACTGACAATTCCCTTATAAATGTTATCGTTTTTACCATTGTTGTAAAGTTTGAATTTCATATACAACTGCAGAGACTATACCACCATCCTCCAATTCACGGAATCACCATTTCCAGTAGACCATAAAATGACTGCAAATATACCCAATAGAAATTGGAAACAAATGGTTATGTCAAATTTGGGGGGAGGGGTAAACAAGGTGCATAATTATGGTCCATGTGAAAATGGTGAATGGCTAATGAAAATTGTGATTCGGTGAATTTTAATTACAGGTGACATCAAGACCAACTTCAATAAACTACAACATCATTGGCTAAACCTGTCAAAACAGTTAACCAACCGAAAAATAGCATGTGATGTTATCTTCATAAGATTCCTCCGCATTTCATTCATGAGATAAATACAAAAGGGAATGACATCATCCACTTAAAAAAAGTAGTACAGTCGACTCTCTGTTAATGGACACCTCTATAAGACGGACACCTCTGTAAAACGGACACTTAGAGTTCGTCCCTGCCTTTCTTTACTCCTTTTATTTGACTCTCTATAAGACGAACACCTCTCTAAGACAGAGAATTAGTGCCGGTCCCAAAGGTGTCCGTCTTCTACTGGGGATCTAAAGCAACAAAGTACAGCAAAATGATTCTCACAGTGAAAAAAAAGGAAATTCCAAAATAAAATTTAAAAAAACTTTTAAATGTGCTGAAGATTTCGCAGAAACCATTACCAGGGGCTAAAACAAAACAAAGTACACGTCTCGATTTATTTATTCATAGCACACATCTGATTCAATCCCCATTGGTGTCCATATTAATTAGGATTTTTTAAAAAAAAAATTCTGTTTACCTTGTTAACGTCTTCAGAAAATGCATACTTTGTTATTTCAGACTTGACAGGTCCTGGACAGATGATCTGGACACCGATGTTGTACTCTGACAACTCGAGACGAGCTGTATCAAAGTAACCCTGGGAAAGACATTCATTATTGCTGATGTAAACAGGAAAATATTTTAATTATTGTATTTACACTTAAAAATAAAAAGGGCCATGTCTGGATAGCTGTTAATTTGACTTTTTGAAAACTGACAATTTTCTATTCAATTCAATTCAATTCAATTAAGTTCTTTATTTCTCACTATACAAGATATTTTCACAAGTGTACGTAGGTAGAAAAATAAATTAGCTGATAAATAATAATTAACTAAAAGACATTAAGTTCATTTGTGTACAGTGTCTAAAGTAGCAAGAGCTTTCTTGCTGGACACCGTCGGTCATGTTCAGATAATCAGCAGCAGTAGAGAGAGGACATAATCTAATCTATGACATAATCAAGTTTGTATTTGTCTGGCATAATTATAACTCAAGACTAAAACCTGGGCATCAGTCCAAAAAGATTCTAAAATACACTATCATTTGCTGATACTGTCTATCACACTGCACCTCGTCAAACAGTGCACAATACTTTTGCGGAAAGGGGACAGCTTCTACTGGGGAGGGGTTGGGGGGTTGTTGTTGCCTTTATTATTGTAAAGTGGATGTAAAATGTTTTCTGGGAAATGATAAAGAAACTAGGGATTAATTTTTTTCAAAAATTGATATTTTTGTACTTAAGGGAAAACCATTACACCATGACGGTTTTTAAGAAATTCAGGCCTTCAATTATTAAGACCGGGGCCCAGTTGTTTGAAGGCTGATTAGCGCTAACCCGAGGTTAAATTTTGATCTGTTTCCTTTTTCCTTTGATTGACAGCATTTTCTCAGGTAGTGTTTTTTAGGGTGTCTAATCATCAAATTGTAGGCAAAAAGAATAAATCTGAATTTGCTGTTTCCGCATTTATATATCTGAATTCAAATTTCGCACTAACCCTGGGTTATCTTAAGCCAGCTTTGAACAACCCGGCCCAGTAGTCTAAGTTATTTCTAACCTAAGATCAGGCTCTATAGTGGGAACTGAGTAAAAATGAAATGAAAGCCTGATACAACTGCCCAGTTAATTGGCATAAAAGTTGAAACAGCCAATCAAAAATATTACTTCTGCTTATTGAATGGTATTAATCTTCCACAAGTGAAAAAAATGTACAGAAATTTGCTTACTTTGCCAGATAGGATACATCATTTTTTTCTTTTAAACAAAAACAAAGCAGACATAGTTACATTAAACGACTTGCAAAATAATATTAACTTGTTCTTTTGTGTTCCTTGAGTAAAAGAAACAATTGGAAAAACAGCATGTGATGTTTTCAATATTTCATTGGCCATGTGTGCTCAGTGATTGCGAATTCACCTGGAGATATTACAATCTCAGAAAAAATATAATTCTAATTCTTACCTGTAAATATGGACAGAAGACATAAAACTAGTCAAACTGACTCAAACATTAAGGTGCATAATATACAAAACACTTAATAAACACATCAGTCTATATATAAACCTGGAATACATACGTGCAATGCATGTTTACTTGCACAGTATTGTAGCAGTAAAAGGGGTCCCTGAAAGAAATTAGAAAATATCATTTTAAAAACACAGCAAGATGTATAAAATTAAAATTAGTATGGAAAGGGATTCCAAAAATTATACATAAAAGAGTGATAACATCTTTTTAATTTTCTATTATATGAGCTGACACAGTTCTAAAAAATCAACCAAGAGCCAGAAAAGTCCAATGACGGTACAGGGTCATTTAATAATAAAATCAGCGAGTGTGTGTGTTTCTGAATGGGTGTGTGACTGCTGGGTGAAAGAACTTCACCCTTTAAACCCCCTGCCCTGTATACACATACAAATTCTCCATACTGCTCTCCAAACATTTGCGTAAAGAATTAGTTGAGAGAATTTGATCTTTGATCAAATAAATTATTTTCCCACTGGTTATTGTTTTATTAATCCTCACAGGATCTCTTTTGATGATGCACATCTAACATTGTTGGGGAAAAATTGATGTTGGTCATGCACTCTTGGGACTGAAAAGGTTAATTGGGGAAATGAGTGATCAATGCTGGAATGGGTACATGGCTGGGATGAAGCATGTGATTGGAACTTGAGTCACTTTTTAGCATTTGGAAGCATTTTCATCACATTTTGGGATAAAATATTCTGCAAACTTATTTTTTTACCAAACTTTCCACCAGTGCTGCTCACAACAACAATCTGTCCTTTTCGGCGTTCAATCATGTGGGGAAGAATTGCTTTTGTCAGGGAAATAGTGCCAACAGTATTCAAATCCAGAATTGCTCTGTCAACTTCCAGTGAGGTCTTACTTATCAAACCCAGTTGTCCCCTTGCACCATTATTAACCAAAATATCAACCTGAAAAGAGACGAAGACACTGCAGGATTACACATAAGTACTAATGATAAGGACAGCTGCACTTAGCAGTTTGAAACATTAATATAATTAGGCATACAGTACCTTTAAAATAAATCAATACATTGATTTTTTTTTACTTACATATTTTAAACAATATAATCACCCTAGTTTTGGTTAAGTCTGTATTCTGCACTCAAATAAATTAACGTGATGTAACACGTTTAAAACTTTTTTTTCCAAAGACAAAAAGTCAGTAACTCTTTAACAAGACATTTTTTCAGGTACTGTAACCATGCTCTTCCTAATACTATGAGCAAAATGCATTACTGGAAAATTTTGTATTTTCATAATACAGTCAAACCCCACTTTACAGACACCAGCTTAATAAGGACACCTTGATCATTATTACGGACAGTTTGCTTTGTCCCTGGGAAAGAATGCCTTAAATGCCAATGTTGAAAAGACAGGAACGTCACAACGAAGGAACAATAACAGCTTTAATAACAATTAACAAATCGCTTGCAGTACAAGATGAAAGCGATATGAACACACCACAAGAGGAAAACACACACGTGCAATATACAACAGTAACACAATGCCACAGGCACCGCCTGCTGGCATTACATTTTCTCTAAATTCAACTTAAATTCAACAGAGAACTTGTTACAATGAACACTTTCTATGACCCTCTCAGTGCTCATATTAACAAGGTTTGTCGATGGTACATAGCTTTAACAATTAGATTTACATTTTTCTTCTCTCCATTTTACTAGCCTTGAAATTACCTATAGGTAGGCATCTCATGTACTTGTACATGTTGTCTGGAAATGAACTGAACTGAAAAAATTTCTTTTTGGCTGGTCAAATTGTAACACTAGTAAAAGCTTTCAAAAGGATACCTTATGAACATAGAGAAAGGTTGAAGGGACAATATCAGCCTTATTACTATTTGTTACGAAAAACTGTATTGCGTGACTGGCGTGACTTTCTAGAAGCTTTGCGAGAGTTCATAGTTTGTTTATTTTGGGATCTTGTGTAAGCGATTCTAAAGCGGTATATTTTGTAATCTTTCTATAATTATTAGACTATTTGGAAAGTTCTAGAATCCTATGGTGAAAGTCATGATAAGTAGGCGAGTCCGAGTTAAGTTTTAACTAGTTTTCACAAGTGAAGAGAGTTTGGCGTTAGCCGTGTTAAGTCAAGTGTGACGGAAGCAGTGTTGATTCAAGTTGTGTTTGGCGGAGGCCAAGAGGACAACAGTCCTTAATTGCCATAAAAACAAAATGACCTACAGAAAAGTGTTAAGACGGTTTCAATGAATATACAAGGGAGAAAATGTCGACAAATGCCAATTACTTTAATGCTGCTTTTATATAAAAATGTGATTTATTGCAATTCATTGTGATTTAGATGCTAATTTTTTTCTGTCTTAACTTGTAGTCTGGTGTTGTATATTTATAAAATCACACTAACATAGAACCTGGAATAGCATGACCTGAAGCAGCCACACAATGAAGTGTCAGGCTGGCCATGGGTCAACACTAACAATCAGCTTTGATGTCAGTTGTCAACCCTGTCCACTCAGACCATCTGCTGTTAAATTCAAGCCCTATATTAGTCAGGTCTCTTAAGGTCAGGATCGTTACAGAGCTGACAAAAGCACCAAACTTTGCACAGCGATAGCTTATTGCAGTACCATGAATATTAGAGGGGGTGCCCAATGCAAATATGCCACTGAAGCGTGCTAAACAGGATTTAATTATTGTAAATTTCACCTGCTGGGGTCCCTGTGGTGTTTTGATTGAAAATTGTTATTTAATACCTTAAATCACCCTGAATGCTATTCTCATGTTGCAAACAACAATTTCACTCGAACATCTGGCATTCCCATCCATTATTAGCTTATTGATTGTATAATTAGGTTGATTATTACTGTGCCCTTAAAGCAAGTCCACAGTCCGCCCACGTTTTCATAAGTCATTTCTAAGATGGCCTCGTCTTTGCTTCATAACTTGCAAGTACTCAGCTTCTGGGGTTCTCTTCTCCTTTTCTAATGTACTTCAATTAGAGGAGGCCTTATTGAGTGGCTTAAGTCTTATTTATCAAGTATTACTTGTAATTACATGTCACTTTAAGCTAAAGAAAGCGTATGGCATAGCGATTCACACAAAATTTCAGAAAAAAGAAATTGTCAAAGAGTCTGTTGTATCACATATTATCAGGGATTTATGACAGCTATTCATGAAGAGCAAATAACGAAATAACAGAACCCAAAATAGTTCTTTCCTAGGGAGGTAATTAATTTTTCAGCTTAACATAGGCCTGGATGCCTTTCAGTCTCTCTTTATCCAGTTATCTGCTGGACGCAAGTGCATGTTTTGACAGAGAAGCAAGCACCGTGGTACAAGTCATATCATTTACAATTCCCGCAGTTTGTCTAAGCTTTACAAAGCAAAAACAAACAAAAAAGAATCTGGTCTCATAAACGAAAAAAAGAAACAAGTTAGCCCAAGCTTCAAAAAACAGCACAGTTTATCGTGAAGCCTCTACATTTGGCACTGAAGCACTCATGTCCAAAAATAATAACAGCTTATCAAGTCGTAAAAGTGAGACTCAAGTGGTACAAGATTGACTCAAATGATAAATGGTGAATGGTTTAACTGCTGAAACTGTAGAAAGGGGGCCGGGCTAACTTTTAGGACCTGTTTAAATGGAGGAGGGGGACCCCGGGTAGGCATGGTAACCCACTTAGGTGGGGTAACACGCCTGTCCATATAATCTCTCATTTTAATTTGATCAAGTTTACATGATAGGTGGGGTCACCCTTCAAGGTGGGTAGCCCGGTCTGCCACACCAAGTAACCCTCTCAGCTGAGGTCAAATTTTGCCATGTCAACGTTTCAAGGAGAGGTAACCCAGGCTAGTCGGGGTCGGATTCGTGATACATCAAATTCGCGCAAAATTCACTTTGGCGCCGGTTGGCTTCACATAATTATTAAAGGTAACAATAGAAAGCCACAACACTGAAGGTTGCAGCAAGAGCAGCAAGTGAGCGTAGACGTGGTTTGCCAGCATTTCTCTTGTTTACGTGTTTAGCGACCATTCAATAATCTTGAGAAACTGCACCCCAGGATGGCGGGGTTGTAAGATTGCATGTAAAGGGGGGTTATTTTTTTACCCCACCTAAGCAGGTTACCTCACCTACCTGGGGTCCCCCACCTTTATGTTAACAGGCTCTAAGTCTCAGGAACCGTGAAACTGGTAATAAACGGTATATCTAATCCGGGACTAGCTGTGATACTACTTCCATCTTCAAGAACGTCAGCATAACAGCCAAAGGAGCCATTAAATCGGTGTAACACGAATATTAATCTGCGGTTGTTTCATGCGTCTCGTTTTGTGACTTTTTTTGTGTTCGTTTTTGTCAGCATCTCTAGTAACAAAATATTTCGTAAAGCTAGTAACAAAATATTTCGTAAAGCTCTTTAGAATGATATTCAGCAATAAAAACAAGGTGTGACCAGGAGCCGATTTCTAGGCTCCTTGTGTGGCAACATAGGCATCATTGAATGCAAAGTTCTGCAGTATGTACTCTGTCAGAAATCTGTTTGAGTGGTCAAAGTTGAGACTGATGGGCTTCTTTATCATGACCACTCCTTTATTATAAGGGACCAGGCCATAATTATTGTTGACCCTTGCTTTTTTTGGTATTTTCTGTAATTTTCCACAGCATTATTATTTTGTGAAAAGCTGGTAACTGAATTGCTCTTTAGGAATTCATGATCGTAAGATTTCGTAACCACGGGGTATTCGCCTAATTGCATCAAACACATTACATTCATTTTCATAAATGATGCATCGTTGGTTGGCTAAAAGAGGCCTTGTTCCTGTAAATTTCAGCTCCTCTGAAGTTAGTTTGTTTGTAAATTGTAACGCACGCGACGACCTTCCTTTGTTTTGAAAGATCGTATAGACCTACCACTAACACTCTGGTCCAAGGGCTCTGAAGTGAATGAGCTGCTTACAGGTGTCCAGGCAGGGACCTCATACACTTCTTTTTAAATGCAAATGTGTAAAAAACAAAGAGTGTTAAAAATTCCTGGAGAGGCATATTTTACAACCTCGTCCCCAGGGCTTAATAAAAAGGTAGAAAAAACTTGAGGTCGACGGTGCGCTCCTTTTACCCCCCTCTCTCCATTAATTTTCCGTTTTAAGGGTATTTAGAGCTAGTCAAAGCTACACAGAAAGGAGAGAAGTTGAAATAAGGATGTGCTGACACCGGGGATCGAACTCGGGACCTCGCACACCGAAGGCTGCGCACTAACCAACTGTGCCACCCTTGCTCCTCCTTTTCCCCCTGAGGACGAGTTTGACATGTTTTAATCATTATCTCAATGACAGGATTACCAACGAAGCAAATTATAATCTAATCTTAGCTGCACAATTACAAAGGGGGCGCGTTGTCATTTACGGTTCATGAGGTCGTTCATGTGGCATGTCAAACTTTCACGATTCTATCGTTTAGGATGTGATACATTTGAGTTTTTTGTTATTGTGTGACATCTTTGAAAGCTGGCTTTGTGATCTGTTTAAATTGATATGTAATGATATTATCAGTGGCAAGTCTTAGCAGTGACACTGATAGCCGCACAGGCCGCACAGTGAACATGGCCACATTTACCGTGTGGAGACTGGGCACTAGTCAGTATTATGTACATGTAAAACTATTTTGAATAGTGTAACAAGAACTAAACATTACCAAATTAAAAACTTAAAAATTTGAAACAAAAGTTTTTTAGCCAAATCAAACAAGAAGAGTACTCACCACAGGGCACCCAATCTGCTATTATAGGTGAAAGTTAACCCCCCCTTTTATCTGTAATTAGGACCATTTGTAACGGGCACCCCCTCCAGTATTAATCGGTAGGTGCTAAGGAAGCTCTGTGTCAAATTTGACACTTTTGTCACGTCTGTAACGATCCGGCCTATATTTTGCACTAAGAGACCTGACTATATATACTAGTTTCTTTTTACCTTTCCAAAATGCTTGAGGACATCTTGTGCCAGTTTTTCATGTGTATCAAATTTTTGCAAGTCCAATGGAAGGACAAGAATTTCTTGATCTTTTTTAAATGATGGGTCAGTGGCAAGGGAAATTGCTGGTAGGAAAGAAATAGTAAAAACAAACTCAGTACATAAAGAAAAATCTTTGCTTCTACCTGCATTCAGACTTCAGGGGTCACTTTGGGGATGGTGTACTTCCTTATGTTTTTGCATATACATGCTCTTATATAGCTTTGACAAAGTGTTTCTTTTTCTTCAAGAGCAGGGCATACACTTTATCTGGACTTAAATGTGTTAATTTGACCCCTTCCCTAAACAGAGCTCACACACTGCTATTGTTGTCATGTGCTGGGCAAGTATTCAGGTGTCTTCTTTATCCTTAACAGAGTCACGCTCAGACACATCCCCTCGCCCATACTTAGAACAGTCATGCCCCCCCCCCTCCATTAATTTCCCTACCAACACACACACACCCAGGGTGAGACGTCTTGCTCTAGCACTGGGTTGAGCTTCTAATTTTATACCGCGCGGGAGCCTGACACTACCAGATTTTCCCGGACTTTTTAATTTCCAGATTTAAAATGACTTCCAAAATAGAAGGTAATGCAAAGGTCATTGCATGCAGTTGAAATGATATTAACGGCCAGATAACTCCAGAAAGGTACTATTCTACAGCAAAGAACAGTTGTTTTACTGCTACAAAGAACTTCGATTAAAAACTTCGAGAAAAGAAAGATCTAATCGTAGACTTTCAACAAAAAATTTGAACAAAGAACCGTCAAGTTTAGCTTTTTTTATGGCGCTGGATCCGACCGAATATTGGGGAATGTTAAGGGAGTGGGTGCACCTGTTTTCACCAACCGCATTATCTGGGAGTCTCTCTCACGGATACGGCGCCAATCTCCCGCTCTCCCATACTGGTCACCATATCTCCGGGATAAAATCATCTTTTGATCTTGTCTGTGCCTTAGTTTGAGATTTGACCCAAAAAACTTCAATTTTTCTTATTCGTAGTGCGGTTTCTGGGGCATTTTTGCATGTATTTAGTCATTGACAAAGATTATTTCTGGGATCAAAACGATGATCGCGAAATTTGATAGTATGTACGTCATGTAAGACTTCATATATTTGTCCTAAGTCATTCCCTTTGGGGTCTGGGTGAGTGGGGCGGGGGGGGGGTCCCTTAAAATTTCGCGGGGTAGTGAAAAATCTAAATCTAAAATCTAAATATCGTTATGTCGGCAAAATCGTTTGGGACATCACGCCTAGAGGATGGCATCTCTGGATTCGTTTTGTTTGTAAGTCAAGTTCTGACGCTCTTTGAATGAAAACTACACTGCAATTGGTTATGGAGACAATATACAATACAAATATGTGTAATTCTTTTAAGATCCAGACATTTCTTTCTCGCACCCTGCTATTGCGGACTCTCGCCATTACGGACATTAAACCGTCATCCCAAGGGTGCAGTTATAACATAAGGTTACTCATATTTATAGCGTTTTTGACCTACCTGCACAATTTTTCTTGACCCTTTCTAATTCATCTCTTCTTCGTGCAGAAAGCACCAACTTACAGCCACATTTAGCCAGTTCGTAAGCTAAATATTCACCGATACCGCTTGAGGCTCCAGTGATCCACACAACTTTTCCGCGCAACGCTACGGCGGGATTTTCACCTATCAATTCGTAAATCATAAGCACAAAATCTGCATCCCGATATTTTACAAGCAAGAAGCACACAAGAGGAACTAAAACTGCAAGAACCAAAAGTGTTCGAGCCATGATGCAATATACGAATTACCCCCGTGACGAATGTTGCCTCCTTTTGTCTTTGTTTTTAAATAGTGACCACGCAAAGGAGCGATGCGTGACGAAAGAACGCCGGAAAAGAACGACTGCGAGGGAGACCATTAAAAAAGAGAAGTGGCCTCGGGGGAAAGAGCAAATCTGTACAAACTAAAGGTAAAGTTAATTTCCATGTCATGTTGCCCTCTTTAATTTGAAATTTCAAAATTAAAAATTCCTAAAAACCCTAAGAATTAAGTTTCAATCAATCCAATGGGACATTTATAGTTGACGAACTAGCAGGAATTCCTTTCAATGACTAGGCTCGATTACCAGCCGCTGTTCGGGAAAATGAGCCAGCACTCATCCCCCGAAAGAGTCTCTCTTCGGGGAGGATCAAAGACCGGACCCGGGAGACGGCGGAAATCGAGCCTATTCAATGACGTCCTTCCCGCAAATTTCCCCTTTACCTTTCAAAAGCTTGACACCGTTGGGGCTAAAGTGCAGCGGTCAATTTAATAACACTTTTGCCAAAAAATGGGGTAATTTACAAATGTAGCTATTGTTTCCAGACTCTATAACAATAGCAAGAGAGAATGAGCTAAGAGACTAAAAGATGAATGTCACTAATTGAGTTCATCACCTCTATTTATACCACGGGGTTCTGATGTCATAACTTTGTCGATGAGGAGAGCCTCGCGCGTCTTTCTGACAGAGTCGGTCAAAGTTGTTACGGATTAGTTCTAAGGGAATAAGAAGGACGTAGCCTCCCACGCAGGCGTTTTTAGGAGAGCTCGTATTTCGTCCCTTCCCACAAAATCTTTGTCTCCGCAACAGAATTTTGTTACAGCAACATGCCGCAAATAATCAAATCAGACGAAATTTGTGCAACTTGTTGCGGCGACAAAATTCTGTTGCAGAGACAAAGATTTTCACAAAAATTTTCCAGTATACACGAAGCCATGTGTCGCTAGCCTGCGTAGCAAGCGTTTCCGTTTGGTTAGCATTACTGTGGTTCAGTAGCTACCTGTCAGACCGTCGACAGTGTGTTAACATTGCAGGAACCTTATCTGATACTGAAGTATTGAAATCTGGGCCCAGTTGTTCGAAGGTCGATTAGCGCTTAACCAGGGGTTAAATTTAACCCGGGTTTCTCTTTCTTGTGTTCAAAAGCATTTTCTCGGATAATTTTCTCTGTTATATTTAGAGCTTCCAATCATCAACTTGTAGACAAAAAAAATTAAAACTGAAATGCTTTATAAGCTTTCAAATCTGAATTCAAATCTCGCACTAACCCTGGGTTATCTTAACCCGGCTTTGTACAACTCGGCGCTGGAGTTCCCCACTGCTCAATTTTGGGCCCTGTCCTCTTCCTCCTATTTATCAACGACCTGCCTTTAACCTGGAATAGAAATGGCCTATTTGCTGATGATGCTACGTTTTATGCTAGTGCTTCAAATCTGACTGATGTTCAGGTGCAACTTCAACGGGATCTTTTTAATACGGAGACATGGACCAAAGATGGCTGCCCATCCGCAAAAGACAAAATACATGATAACTGGTACTCGACAAAAGTTTTCCCGCTTCAAAGAATCTGCCCTTTCGCTGTGTTTGGATGGTAGGCACCTGGAACAAACTCAAGAGGAACGTTTCTTGGGACTGGATATCGACCCCTCCCTATCTTGGTCATCACAAGTAGGTAATCTCAGGAAAAAACTCCTAAAGCGCGTCGCTGTTCTGGCTCGCATTAAAAAATTCCTACCGGTTAATCATCACATCATTTTATTTAATGCTAGTATTAAACCTATTCTTGAGTACTGTGTCTCCGTTTAGGGAAATTCTGATGCAGGATTATTGGATGAGATTTTTAAAGTTCAAAAAAGGTGTGCGCGTATTATACTAGGTTCTCCGTTTCAGGCTTCAACCCTGCCGCTATTTCTGGAGCTTGGGTGGCTACTCATCAATCAAATCTGTATTGAAAGAAGACTACTTCTGCTCAAGAAAATCCTGGATGGAAGTGCACCGGATTACCTCTGTGAGACCTTAGTATTCTAATTTTTTAGGATTTTTTTAAATTTTAGTAGTTTCATAGGGCCATAAGGGAGAGTACAGTTGGTCTGTAATTATGTACCCTACTGAAATTAAAGTGATCATTCACTTCACTCGTAACAAGTGATTTAAGCATCCTTGTCTTGGGGACGGTCCAAAAGCTCTCTTGTCTCCTTCATCGCACTTTTCTTCATACCCCTGAATGTAGAACAGACAAGGGAGGGATGGATGAGAATAGAGTGAACAACAAACACACTGACACAATCACTAACTCTGCATATTTTGTGAAATAATTAGTGAGTTTACGCAACAGGACGGCAAAACGCTAGTGCGTGAAAAACGTAACAGGGCTATTACGTTCCTCTCCCGTTGTGTTGCGTAAGCTCACTTGAAATAACGACGGCTACGGTGTAGCCTGTTCCAGGCGTTCAGATAGTCGGGAGCAGTGGGAAGTAAAAAAGAGATGAAAAGTAGAGAGGAAACTTGGGAGAGCGGTGCGCACATGGGGATGGGTTGGTGATTTCTGGTCAGCAAAATTTTTTTTCTGCAAACCTGCTGGGCAGGATATTTTTTTTTCCTTCTCATTTGTCTGCAGGATTTTTTTTTCCTTAAAGAGGGTCAGTCCAGGTTTTTGTAAAAATGTATTTACATTTACATTGTGGCTTTTGCAGTAATGGTCCTGATATGGAACCGCAAAGCCTAAAAATTTAGTAAGCTATACAAAATCATTCTTGTATAGCTATGTTTTTGGAAAGTCATTCTTTACACTCATGTCATAAGAAGTCATTATAATATTGTCGTTATTATAAAGTGATGCACATCAAGCAATTGTGAAAATGTTTAGATTCTTAATTACAAAATAAAAATAGCAAGAAATGCTCTTGATATGTTGATTGTAATACAATGCTTATATGAAGCAATAATTCCACAGCATCACCAAATCCAGAGTTTAAAAGGGAGCAAGGGAAGAATGGTTGCAGTTTCGCTGGGGTTTTGTAAAGCTTTCTGAATGAGGAAATAACTTGGTAACATTTTTCTTTCTTACAGGGCTTACAGCGATGCAAGAATTTTTTTTATTCCACTTTTGCTGGATGTACTTTTTTCTTCTGACAAGCCCTTGCAGGAATTTTTTTTTCAAAATCACCCCTACCCTCAAAAGTTAGATGGTCGGCCCCTGAGAGGGCATCAATGAAAGTTGTGTACGGTCAATTCCAACAAAGTAAAGAAAAGAACATATAACAAAGAAGTCTGACACAGGTTTCATAATTTGTCATTAAGTAAGATAAAGGTAACATAAGATAATAAGATAATAAGATATTAAAATAATATAACAAATATTATTATATTATTTTTTTGCACTAAGCTAAACATACCATCTGAAGAAGTTTGGAAAGTACTGGCTGAAATAAGCAGCTGCAAGAAATGGATTTTCTGATATCCAGACTTCGTCCAAATTGTTTGCCATGCTGACCGCCATCAACCTTGCAAAACGTTCTGCTGGCATTTTGAGAAGTTTTTTTACAGAGCCAGGTGGAGGAAGCTAAAATACAAACAAATTTTCTGCTAAGATAAACTTGTAGAGCCATTTTGGCTTTTTCTCGCTTTTTGATACTTCACTAAACATTAAATGATGTACCGTAGACAAAAATTAACCTTTATTATTTTCCTTACCGACAATTCCCTTATAAATGTTATCGTTTTTACCATTGTTGTAAAGTTTGAATTTCATATACAACTGCAGAGACTATAACACCATCCTCCAATTCACGGAATCACCATTTCCAGTAGACCATAAAATGACTGCAAATATACCCAATAGAAATTGGAAACAAATGGTTATGTCAAATTTGGGGGGAGGGGTAAACAAGGTGCATAATTATGGTCCATGTGAAAATGGTGAATGGCTAATGAAAATTGTGATTCAGTGAATTTTAATTACAGGTGACATCAAGACCAACTTCAATAAACTACAACATCATTGGCTAAACCTGTCAAAACAGTTAACCAACCGAAAAATAGCATGTGACGTTATCTTCATAAGATTCCTCCGCATTTCATTCATGAGATAAATACAAAAGGGAATGACATCATCCACTTCAAAAAAGTAGTACAGTCGACTCTCTCTTAACGGACACCTCTATAAGACGGACACCTCTGTAAAACGGACACTTAGAGTTCCTCGCTGCCTTTCTTTACCCCTTTTATTTGACTCTCTATAAGACAGACACCTCTCTAAGACGGAGAATTAGTGCCGGTCCCAAAGGTGTCCGTCTTAGAAAGAAATGACTGTAAATAGTGTATGCTGTACTACTAACAAGACTACTGGGGATCTAAAGCAACAAAGTACAGCAAAATGATTCTCACAGTGAAAAAAAAGGAAATTCCAAAATAAAATTTAAAAAAACTTTTAAATGTGCTCAAGAATTCGCAGAAACAATTACCAGGGGCTAAAACAAAACAAAGTACACGTCTCGATTTATTTATGCATAGCACACATCTGATTCAGTCCCCATTGGTGTCCATATTAATTAGGATTTTTTTCAAAAAAAATTCTGTTTACCTTGTTAACGTCTTCAGAAAATGCATACTTTGTAAATTCAGACTTGACAGGTCCTGGACAGATGATCTGGACACCGATGTTGTACTCTGATAACTCGAGACGAGCTGTATCAAAGTAACCCTGGGAAAGACATTCATTATTAGTGATGTAAACAGGAAAATATTTTAATAGTATTTAAACACTTAAAAATAAAAAGGGCCATGTCTGGATAGCTGTTAATTTGACTTTTTGAAAACTGACAATTTTCTATTCAATTCAATTCAGTTCAGTTCTTTATTTCTCACTATACAAGATATTTTCACAAGTGTACGTAGGTAGAAAAATAAATTAGCCGATGAATAATAATTAACTAAAAGACATTAAGTTCATTTGTGTACAGTGTCTAAAGTAGCAAGAGCTTTCTTGCTGGACACCGTCGGTCATGTTCAGATAATCAGCAGCAGTAGAGAGAGGACATAATCTAATCTATGACATAATCAAGTTTGTATTTATCTGGCATAATTATAACTCAAGACTAAAACCTGGGCATCAGTCCAAAAAGATTCTAAAATACACTATCATTTGCTGATACTGTCTATATATCACACTGCACCTCATCAAACAGTGCACAATACTTTTGCGGAAAGGGGACAGCTTCTACTGGGGAGGGGTTGGGGGGTTGTTGTTGCCAATATTATTGTAAAGTGGATGTAAAATGTTTTCTGGGAAATGATAAAGAACCTAGGGATTAATTTTTTTCAAAAATTGATATTTTTGTACTTAAGGGAAAACCATTACACCATGACGGTTTTTAAGAAATTCAGGCCTTCGATTATTAAGACCGGGGCCCAGTTGTTTGAAGGCTGATTAGCGCTAACCCGAGGTTAAATTTTGTTCTGTTTCCTTTTTCCTTTGATCGACAGCATTTTCTCAGGTAGTGTTTTTTAGGGTGTCTAATCATCAAATTGTAGGCAAAAAGAATAAATCTGAATTTGCTGTTTCCGCATTTATATATCTGAATTCAAATTTCGCACTAACCCTGAGTTATCTTAAGCCAGCTTTGAACAACCCGGCCCAGTAGTCTAAGTTATATTCTAACCTAAGATCAGGCTCTATAGCGGGAACTGAGTAAAAATGAAATGAAAGCCTGATACAACTGCCCAGTTAATTGGCATAAAAGTTGAAACAGCCAATCAAAATTACTTCTGCTTATTGAATGCTATTAATCTTCCACAAGTGAAAAAAATGTACAGAAATTTGCTCACTTTGCCAGATAGGATACATCATTTTTTTCTTTTAAACAAAAACAAAGCAGACATAGTTACATTAAACGACTTGCAAAATAATTAATATTAACTTGTTCTTTTGTGTTCCTTGAGTTGTAGCTAGAAGTAAAAAAAACAATTGGAAAAACAGCATGTGATGTTTTCAATATTTCATTGGCCATGTGTGCTCAATGATTGCGAATTCACCTGGAGATATTACAATCTCAGAAAAAATATAAATCCATCTAATTCTTACCTGTAAATATGGACAGAAGAAATAAAACTAGTCAAACTGACTCAAATTAACATTAAGGTGCATAATATACAAAACACTTAATAAACACATCAGTCTATATATAAACCTGGAATACATACGTGCAATGCATGTTTACTTGCACAGTATGTAGCAGTAAAAGGGGTCCCTGAAAGAAATTAGAAAATATCATTTTAAAAACACAGCAAGATGTATAAAATTAAAATTAGTATGGAAAGGGATTCCAAAAATTATACTTAAAAGAGTGATAACAACTTTTTAATTTTCTATTATATGAGCTGACACAGTTCTAAAAAATCAACCAAGAGCCAGAAAAGTCCAATGACGGTACAGGGTCGTTTAATAATAAAATCAGCAAGTGTGTGTGTGCCTGAATGGGTGTGTGACTGCTGGGTGAAAGAACTTCACCCTTTAAACCCCCTGCCCTGTATACACATACAAATTCTCCATACTGATCTCCAAACATTTGCGTAAAGAATTAGTTGAGAGAATTTGATCTTTGATCAAATCATAGTTATTAGAGGAGACTGGTTATGAAAAGCGGCAAACATCAATGATAAAAACAACACTCGCGGCTGCAGTTTATGTTGGAAGCACCCTGAAAGTGCACAATCCTTTGTTTTCTGTTGGCAAATTGTTACGGAATAAATTAATGCAACGTTTTTGTTGGTCAATACAATCCAAATGATAGGAATTCTTTTGAACGTTGTGCACTTTCAGGTCCACAAAAACATATAACAAAGGAGTCTGACCGGTTTCATAACCATTCCACTCAATTAACTATGATCAAATAAATTATTTTCCCACTGGTGATTGTTTTATTAATCCTCACAGGATCTCTTTTGATGATGCACATCTAACATTGCTGGGGAAAAATTGATGTTGGTCATGCACTCTTGGGACTGAAAAGGTTAATTGAGGGAATGAGTAATCAGTGCTGGAATGGGTACATGACTGGGATGAGGCATGTCGATCATTGGAGCTTGAGCCACTTGTAGCATTTGGAAGCATTTTCATCACATTTTGGGATAAAATATTCTGCAAACTTATTTTTTTTACCAAACTTTCCACCAATGCTGCTCACAACAACAATCTGTCCTTTTCGGCGTTCAATCATATGGGGAAGAATTGCTTTTGTCAGGGAAATAGTGCCAACAGTATTCAAATCCAGAATTGCTCGGTCAACTTCCAGTGAGGTCTTACTTATCAAACCCAGTTGTCCCCTTGCACCATTATTAACCAAAATATCAACCTGAAAAGAGACGAAGACACTGCAGGATTACACATAAGAACTAATGATAAGGACAGCTGCACTTACCAGTTTGAAACATTAATATAATTAGGCATACAGTACCTTTAAAATAAATCAATACATTGATTTTTTTTACTTACATATTTTAAACAATCACCCTAGTTTTGGTTAAGTCTGTATTCTGCACTCAAATAAATTAACGTGATGTAACACTTTTTAAAACTTTTTTTTCCAAAGACAAAAAGTCAGTAACTTTTTAACAAGACATTTTTTCAGGTACTGTAACCATGCTCTTCTTAATACTATGAGCAAAATGCATTACTAGAAAATTTTGTATTTTCATAATACAGTCAAACCCCACTTTACAGACACTGGCTTAATAAGGACACCTCGATCATTTATTACGGACAGTTTGCTTTGTCCCTGGGAAAGAATGCCTTAATACCAATGTTGAAAAGACAGGAACGTCACAACGAAGGAACAATAACAGCTTTAATAACAACAAATCGCTTGCAGTACAAGATGAAAGCGATATGAACACACCACAAGAGGAAAACACACACGTGCAATATACAACAGAACACAATGCCGCAGGCACCGCCTGCTGGCATTACATTTTTCTAAATTCAACTTAAATTCAACAGACAACTTGTTACATTAATGAACACTTTCTATGACCCTCTCAGTGCTCGTATTGACAAGGTTTGTCGATGGTACATGGCTTTAACATAGATTTACATTTTTTTTCTCTCCATTTTACTAGCCTTGAAATAACCTATAGGTAGACATCTCATCTACTTGTACATGTTGTCTGGAAATGAACTGAACTGAAAAAATTTCTTTTTGGCTGGTCAAATTGTAACACTAGTAAAAGCTTTCAAAAGGATACCTTATGAACATAGAGAAAGGTTGAAGGGACAATATCAGCCTTATTACTATTTGTTACGAAAAACTGTATTGCGTGACTGGCGTGACTTTCTAGAAGCTTTGCGAGAGTTCATAGTTTGTTTATTTTAGGATCTTGTGAAAGCGATTCTAAAGCAGTATACCGGTATTTTTTAATCTTTCTATGATTAGACTATTTGGAAAGTTCTAGAATCTTATGGTGAAAGTCATGATAAGTAGGCGAGTCCGAGTTAAGTTTTAACTAGTTTTCACAAGTGAAGAGAGTTTGGCGTTAGCCGTGTTTAGTCAAGTGTGACGGAAGCAGTGTTGATTCAAGTTGGCGGAGGCCGTGTAAGTTCATCAAGTTAAGTGCATTTGGCAGAGGCCGTGTAAGTAATTATTGAGTCACGTGCTGTTGTGGAGTTTTCCTTCGTGGAAACTACGTTTATTTTTGGAATAAATCTTCTTGTTGCTGTTCCGACAACCCTGCGTTGAGTTGGGTTTGCAAGCTACCCATCCTCTAAAGGATTACCCGCATAACACTATTAAGAGTGAATGAATTAGTTAACACTTTGACAGAAAACTTTAACCGATGTATGATGAACCAGTTAATTTAATAAATGCCATATACAAATGACAGGCAGATATGGAAAAGAGGTTTACTTCGAAGTTGACATCATGGTCATTGACATCATAGGCACAATTATCTATAAACACACAGAAATTAAAATACACTATATAAAGAGAAAAAACTTAACTCAATATGTAGAGTGTACAACAAAACCCCAGACATACAGAGATTAAGCATCAAGAGGACAACAGTCTTTAATTGCCATAAAAACAAAATGACATACAGAAAAGCGTTAAGACGATTTAAATGAATATATACAAGAGAGAAAATGTCGACAAATACCAATTACTTTAATGCTGCTTTTATATAAAAATGTGATTTACTGCAATTTATTGTGATTTAGATGCTAGTTTTTTTCTGTCTTGTAGTCTGGTGTTGTATATTAAAATCACACTAACATAGAACCTGAAACAGCATGACCTGAAGCAGCCACACAATGAAGTGTCAGGCTGGCCATGGGTCAAAACACTAATCAGCTTTGATGTCAGTTGTCAACCCTGTCCACTCACACCATCTGCTGTTAAATTCAAGCCCTATATATACTAGTTTCTTTTTACCTTTCCAAAATGCTTGAGGACATCTTGTGCCAGTTTTTCATGGGTATCAAATTTTTGCAAGTCCAATGGAAGGACAAGAATTTCTTGATCTTTTTTAAATGATGGGTCAGTGGCAAGGGAAATTGCTGGTAGGAAAGAAATAGTAAAAACAAACTCAGTACATAAAGAAAAATTTTTGCTTCTACCTGCATTCAGACTTCAGGGGTCACTTTGGGGATGGTGTACTTCCTTATGTTTTTGCATATACATGCTCTTATATAGCTTTGACAAAGTGTTTTTTTCCTTCAAGAGCAGGGCATACACTTTCTCTGGACTTACATGTATTAATTTGACCCCTGCTCTAAACAGAGCTCACACACTGCTATTGTTGTCATGTGCTGGGCAAGTATTCAGGTGTCTTCTTTATCCTTAACAGAGTCACGCTCAGACACATCCCCTCGCCCATACTTAGGGAAAGTTCATTTAACATGACAAGGGGAGGGGATGAAGATATTGAGGGGGGGCTCCGAAAATTTTTAGACACCCGAAGGGGGGGCTCTGAAAAAATTGTTGCGCTAGGAGGGGGGCTCCGAAAATTTGTATACTTCAAAACCAACACATGACATCATCATACAGATCGGATGGTTTTCAACTCAACAATTTAATGACCTGTGCAACTCAGCTATATCACGTGGTTTACAGATATAACAAATGTAGTCTCAGTAATTATTACACTCTTGTTCATCCCAAAAATGCTTTAGAAAATTGTATCACAACTGTATCTCAAGTTTGTCATAGTATAAACCATTGAAGACAATAACGGTAAATATATTTAATACAGTCTAGCGATCTTTTTTCAGGGGAGCAAAGGAATTGAAGGAGGAGGGGAGGGGGGGCTCTGAAATTTTTTCGACTACCAAGGAGGGGGCTCCTAAAAAATTGAACCGCTAGCGAGGGGGGCTGCTACAATTTCAAGCTTCGAGTTTCAATATCTTCATCCCCCCCCTTGTCATATTAAATGAACTTTCCCTTAGAACAGTTATGCCCCCCCTCCATTAATTTCCCTACCAACACACACACACCCAGGGTGAGACGTCTTGCTCTAGCACTGGGTTGAGCTTCTAATTTTATACCGCGCGGGAGCCTGAAACTACCAGATTTTCCCGGACTTTTAATTTCCAGATTTAAAAGGGCTTCCAAAATAAAAGGTAAAGCAAAGGTCATTGCATGCAGTTGAAATGATATTAACGGCCAGATAACTCCAGAAAGGTACTATTCTACAGCAAAGAACAGTTGTTTTACTGCTATAAAGAACTTCGATTAAAAACTTCGAGAAAAGAAAGATCTAATCGTAGACTTTCAACAAAAAATTTGAACAAAGAACCGTCAAGTTTAGCTCTTTTTACGGCGCTGGATCCGACCGAATATTAAGGGAGTGGGTGCACCTGTTTTTACCAAACAGTAAAATACGATTACCAAAAAGCGAAACACACCAGAGTGACCCTGAGTGAAAGGGCAACATCGCATTAGGTCGGTAAGGCTTACAATAAGTTTTCTCCCTGTCGCTGCGTACGGTCTCAGTAGAAATCCTACAGGTCAGACTGAAAACAATTCTCGCTTACCTAGATAAAAGCAAGTATACTTCACTCTTACTTGAGAGGCATTTCTCGTCCGTTAACACTGCAGTTCCTGTGACCAGACCTCATGCATTGAGCAATGTTATAATACAAAAGTAATTTCTCTTGGCTAGGGGGATTAATTGTGTATAGCTTCTTTGTGAGGCCCCTGCGTGTGCGATTCTGTACCTTCCAGAGACATTGCAATTCTAGTAATTTAGACACTACTCAAGACATGTATAAATTCAGTGATAAGATGTCAAGTGGCAATGGCTTACAAGGGCTCACTTGTTGAGCTGCCTCTTTTTGGCATTTGCTGGGTCTAAGAGCATGTTAACTTACAATTTGAGCCATCATCTTGTAATCACAATCAGGAATGTCACGTACATCTACCTTTGGCTAGCATGCACTGAGTATAGGCTAGTCCCTTATTCTCCCTGCATGTAATTGAAGAACACCAGGTTTAACTTGCATAACGCCACAAAGTTCACTACACTCAGTACCTTCCACGCGGACATTACTCTTTTCCGCGACGGGAATAATCCAGGTAAGCTCTTCTGTACTGCCCTTTTGAGTTTTGCTCCAGCATACTTAGGTTACGATCGGTACGTACACAATCACATCTGTGTTCTTGCCAATGATCCCCTACTTTACAGATGTGGGTAGAATTAAACAGAGGATTCTTTGCTGTAGAAAATTTATAATCATCTTCGGTTGGAGCGGACCTGTTCATCGAACAATTCCTTGCACTTGCTGAGTGTCGGCTCTTTAACTTTAACTTCAGGGCAGGGCAGAAATACTGCATCCTTTCCTTACTAAGCCTAGGCAGATTCTCCGAAGGAATATTGATCAATATTTCTTCCAAAAAGAATGCTTTCGTTCGAGCTTTTACAATGACTATCCACCATTTCGAAACTGGACTTTTCAAAAAATCAGGGAAAATCCGGTAGTGCCAGGCCCCGCTCGGTATGAAATTAACTAACGCTTTTCCTTAGATTTGTATATTTAATACCCATTGCCACTTTATTTTCCTGAACTTAAAACGCAGGGTCGGGGTCGGGGTTTGGAGCCGGATTGGGGTTGGGATCTATCCATTTTTTTAAAGAATGCTGTTTTAGGGTAAGGGTTAGGGTTCGTTGACACCAACCCTAACCCTAAAACAGCATTCTTTTAAATACACCCCGACCCGCGTTTTACTGACACCCCTTTGTCACTTTGGTTTCGTTTGTGCTTCTTCTGGGTGACATTACTGTAGAGTTCTTCTTCTTTTATTCTAATACCGAGGACAATATATGTTGCGGTTACGTTGCCATACGAATGAGGTGGTTAGTTATCCCAGATACTCTGAGATACTTCTTTCTACCATTAATTCTGTAATTAACAGAATTTCTTAGTACTAAGAAAGCTCATATACTCTTTTTAACAAATTTCAAAGCATTTCTGCCTTTTGATTTAGGAAAGAACATTCCAAAGTTGCTTTAGTCGTTTGTGACGTAAACGAAAGGGAGATGCAATCTGTACTCTTACGTTTCCCCGCATACACGCCAACACTCCCGCATTATCCGGGAGTCTCTCTCACGGATACGCCGCCAATCTCCCGCTCTCCCATACGGGTCACCATATCTCCGGGATAAAATCATCTTTTGATCTTGTCTGTGCCTTAGTTTGAGATTTGACCCATTTTAAGCTCAAAACTTCAATTTTTCTTATTCGTAGTGCGGTTTCTGGGGCATTTTTGCATGTATTTAGTCATTGACAAAGATTATTTCTGGGATCAAAACGATGATTGCCAAATTTGATAGTATGTACGTCATGGAAGACTTCATATATTTGTCCTAAGTCATTCCCTTTGGGGTCTGGGTGAGTGGGCCGGGGGGGTCCGTTAAAATTTCGCGGGGTAGTGAAAAAAAGAGGGTCTCCAGATTTTAGATCTCTAGAGGATGGCATCTCTGGATTCGTTTTGTTTGTAAGTAAAGTTCTGACGCTCTTTGCATGAAAACTGCACTGCAATTGGTTATGGAGACAATATACAATACAAATATGTGTAATTCCTATAAGATCCAGACATTTCTTTCTCGCATCCTGCTATTGCGGACTCTCGCCATTACGGACATTAAACCGTCATCCCAAGGGTGCAGTTATAACATAAGGTTACTCATATTTATAGCGTTTTTGACCTACCTGCACAATTTTTCTTGACCCTTTCTAATTCATCTTTTCTTCGTGCAGAAAGCACCAACTTACAACCATATTTAGCCAGTTCGTAAGCTAAATATTCACCGATACCGCTTGAGGCTCCAGTGATCCACACAACTTTTCCGCGCAACGCTACGGCGGGATTTTCACCTATCAATTCGTAAATCATAAGCACAAAATCTGCATCCTGATATTTCACAAGCAAGAAGCACACAAGAGGAACTAAAACTGCAAGAACCAAAAGTGTTCGAGCCATGATGCAATATACGAATTACCCCCGTGACGAATGTTGCCTCCTTTTGTCTTTGTTTTAAATAGTGACCACGCAAAGGAGCGATGCGTGACGAAAGAACGCCGGAAAAGAACGACTGCGAGGGAGACCATTAAAAAAGAGAAGTGGCCTCGGAGGAAAGAGCAAATCTGTACAAACTAAAGGTAAAGTTAATTTCCTTGTCATGTTGCCCTCTTTAATTTGAAATTTCAAAATTAAAAATTCCTAAAAACCCTAAGAATTAAGTTTCAATCAATCCAATGGGACATTTATAGTTGACGAACTAGCAGGAATTCCTTTCAATGACGTCCTTCCCGCAAATTTCCCCTTTACCTTTCAAAAGCTTGACACCGTTGGGGCTAAAGTGCAGCGGTCAATTTAATAACACTTTTGCCAAAAAATGGGGTAATTTACAAGTGTAGCTATTGTTTCCAGACTCTATAACAATAGCAAGAGAGAATGAGCTAAGAGACTAAAAGATGAATGTCACTAATTGAGTTTATCACCTCTATTTATACCACGGGGTTCTGATGTCATAACTTTGTCGATGAGGAGAGCCTCGCGTGCCTTTCTGACAGAGTCGGTCAAAGTTGTTACGGATTAGTTCTAAGGGAATAAGAAGGACGTAGCCTCCCACGCAGGCGTTTTTAGGAGAGCTCGTATTTCGTCCCTTCCCACAAAATCTTTGTCTCCGCAACAGAATTTTGTTACAGCAACATGCCGCAAATAATCAAACCAGACGGAATTTGTGCGACTTGTTGTGGCGACCAAATTTTGTTGCAGAGACAAAGATTTTCACAAAAATTTTCCAGTATACACGAAGCCATGTGTCGCTAGCCTGCGTAGCAAGCGTTTCCGTTTGGTTTTGGAGGAAAGAAAGACCGAGGAACGGGATTTTCGGTTTTGGCCGCGCGAGAAATGGAACGACAGCCAATCTTCGCACGGTCTTTGACTCTCGTTCCGAAACCGCACAGAAACGCTGGCTAGGCAGGCTATGTGGCGACGCAACGTGTTGCTGCAACTAGTCCCCCCGCGACCTGGCGCATGTGAAGAAATGTGAAAAAGCGTTACAAGTGCAACATTTGTCCCAAGACTTAAGTTCATGATTATAGTTCCCTCCATGGAACGCTGAGTCTTAAGCTAGATTCGGATGTCAATCTGGAGGATGGCAGGTACAGGCTGTTTCCAACAATGGTTTGTTTTTAAATACCACTGACTACAAAGTAATCGAATTTTTGATCGCCGAAATAAGCCGATTTAGATTGCTTTTAAAAGAAACATTCAACAAGGCTTCAATAGGTACACTAGCCATCCTTAAGTCACTTCACTCATAACATGTAATTTATGCATCCTTGTCTTGAGGAAGGTCCAAAAGCTCCCTTGTCCCCTTCATCGCAATTTTCTTCACAACCCTGAATGTAGAACAGGCAAGGGAGGGATGGATGAGAATAGAGTGAACAACAAACACACTGACACAATCACGAACTCTGCATATTTTGTGAAATAATTAGTGAGTTTACGCAACAGGACGGCAGGAAGAAGAGGACGGCAAAACACCAGTGCGTGAAAAGACATGGCAGGGCTATTAAGAGCGTGTTTTGTCGTGAAATTCACCTAAAATTAATGCTTTCTGGTCTGTACAGAAAAATCTGTTTAAAGGAGGGTGAAGTTTAGCGAAAAGTTATTTCAAACAAAATTATTATCACACTTGTCACACAAGGTTTGTAGTCTTCTTTCCTCTCCCGTCCTGCCGCGTAAGCTCACTTGAAATGAAGACGGCTACCGTGCTGCGATAACTCCCAGTTTTAACATATTGATCCAAGGTTATCCAACATGCACTGCTGGAACCATTTAGCATCGTCAAATGTTTGGACTACTAGCACTATTTACATAAAACAATGTTGGGTGATGATGAGTGTGCCATTGTTAGGGTAAGATTCCCACAAGCAGCATCGTCTTCAAACAGTGACATGGTACAGATGAAATGGTCACAAAAAAGCCAAAGATTGGGTTAAGTCTACAACGACAGTGATGAAGAATGGCACAAATACAAAAATGAAATACCAACAGGGTCAAACCAGGCTTTCTTCTCAATACGCGAAAAGAGGAGTTTCAAAATTCACGCTAAGGACATACATATCCTTCCTTCCCTACCAAGTGGCCGACCATTTAACTTTTGAGGGGAGGGGTGGTGGTGGTGGGGGGGGGGGGGGGTGATTTCTGGTCAGCAAGAATTTTTTTTTCGCAAACCTTTTTTACCCTTCTCATTTCTCTGCAGGAATTTTTTTCCCTAAAAAAGGGTCAGTCCAAGTTTTTGTAAATATGTATTTACATTTACATTGTGGCTATTGCAGTAACGATCCTGATATGGAGTTGCAAAAGTCTAAAAATTTAGCAAGCTATACAAAATCATTCTTGTATAGTTATGTTTTCAGAAAGTCATTCTTTACACTGATGAAGTCATTATAATTACAGGTGATGAACATCAAACAAATATGGAAATGCTTAGATTCTTAATTAAAGAATAAAAATAGCCAGAAATGTTCATAGTTTGATAAATGCAGCTAGAATCATCACTTATAATTTAAAAGTGGACTGAAATCTCCAGAAAAGGTGTGAAAGCAGAATTGCAATTTATAGTGGATCGTGGTTTGTATATTATATGAAAAATAGCTCTAATAATTTTTCTCAACCTTTTTTCAGTTCACTTCTAAATTGAGTACCTCAGAGTTGAAAATAAAAACAAAGTGATGGTGTTCCTTATGCTTTTTGCTGTGAAAACAGGCCACCTCCTGGGCACAGATTCTCTTTCAGGCCACCGAAAAGAAAGAGGGAAAAATAGGAAGCCCGACTTTCTTAACCACAGGCTACCTGAAAACGATACTCAGATTTCTTGATATGTTGATCGTACATGTAATGCATTGCTTATAGGGAGCAATAATTCTGCAAATCCAGAGTTTAAAAGGGAGCAAGGGAAGAATGGTTGCAGTTTTGCGGGGATTTTGCAAAGCTCTCTGAAAGAGGAAATAACTTGGTAACATTTTTTTTTCTTTCTTACGGCAGTGCAAGAATTCTTTTTCTATTCCATTTGTGCGGAAGCAATTTTTTTTTCTTCCGACAAGTGCTTGCAGGAAGTTTTTTTTTTCAAAATCACCCACCCTCCCCCCCCCCCCCTTCAAAAGTTAAATGGTCGGTCCCTAAGAGGGCTTCAATGAGAGTTGTGCAAGGTCAATGTGGCGCAGGCTCATAACCATTGCAGCCATCTTTTTCATTAGGAAGATAAAGGTAATATAACTAGATAATAGAGCGGTTTTCACTTGACTGTCGAATTGGGATTGGTTTTGGTTTTGGTTTTGGTTTTACTACGTCCTTTGGTTGGCTAGTGTATTTACTTTGGTTTTGGTTTTACGACAGTCAAGTGAAAACCGCTCTAAGATAGTAAGATAATATAATTATTAATTTTTTTGCACTAAGCTAAGCATACCATCTGAAGAAGTTTGGAAAATACTGGTTGAAATAAGGAGCTGTAAGAATTGGATATTCTGTTATCCAGACTTCGTCCAAATTGTTTGCCATGCTTACTACCATCAACCTCGCACAGCGTTCTGTTGGCATATTGGGAAGGTTTTTTGCATAGTCAGATGAGGGAGGCTAAAATACAAACAAATTTTCCGCTGAGATAAACTTGTAGAGCTATTTTCGCTTTTTCTCGCTTTTTGATACTTCGCTAAATATTAAATGAGGTACTGTAAACAAAAAGTTACCTTTCTTTCTTTACTGATAATTCCTTTATAAATGTTATCGTTTTGACCATTGTTGTTTAGTTTGAATTTCATATACAGCTGCAGAGACTATCCAACCATCCTCCAATTCACCATTTTCACATAGACCATAATACAACTGTAAATTTGGAAACAAATGGTTATGTAAAATTTGGGGGGAGGGGTAAACAAGGTCTATGTGAAAATGGTGAATGGCCAATGAAAATTGTGATTCAGTGAATTTTAATCACAGGTGACATCAAGACCAATTTCAAATAAACTATGAAGCGTTCATGGCTTCTTGAGACTTCCTTGCCTTTGAGATTATTCTTAGTTTCATGTGAATTTCATGTAATGAAATGTTTTTTCCTTTCATTTATATGTAAAAAGGCATTAAAAATCAAAAATCAAAAAATCATTGGCTAAACCTTTCAAAAAAGTTAAACCACCAGAAAATAGCACGTGACATTATTATATAAATCTTAATGAGATTCCTCCGCATTTCATTCATGACATAAAGACAAAAGGAAATGACATTGATCATCCACTTCAAAAAAGGAGTAAATAGCAGTGTGCCGTACTACTAACAAGACTACTGGGGCGAACTGAAGCAACAAAGTACAGCAAAATGATTCTCACAGTGAAAAAAAGGGAAACTCCAAAATAAAATTGAAAAAAACTTTTAAATGTTTCCAAGATTTCACAGAAATCATTGCCAGGGGCTAAAACAAAACACAGTTTATGTCTCTATTTTATTTATTCATTGCACACATCTGACTCAATTCCCATTGGTGCCCATATTAATTAGGATTTTGTAAAAAATTCTGTTTACCTTGTTAACATCTTCAGACAATGCTTTCTTTGATATTTCAGACTTGACAGGTCCTGGACAGATGATCTGGACACCAATATTGTACTCTGATAACTCAAGACGAGCTGTATCAAAGTAACCCTGGAAAAGACATTCATTATTAGTGATGTAAACAGGAAAATATTTTAATAGTATTTAAACACTTTTATAAAAAGGACCGTGTCTGGATAGCTGTTAGTTTGACTTTTTAAAAACTGATATATTTCTTTGACATAATTAAGTTTGTGTTTGTCTGGCATCAAGCCTTATAAATCAAGACTAAAACCTGGATATCAGGTCCAAACAAATTTTCTTAGACAGACTATCTGATACTACTGTCTATCACACTGCACCTGACCAAACAGTGAACAAGGGGACTATTTCCACTGGGGAGGGGGTAGGGGGCTGTTGTTGCCAATATTATTGTATAGTGGATGTGTTTTCTAGGAAATGATGCAGAAACTAGGGATTAATTTTTTTTTTAAAAAATTGTTGTTTTTGTACTTAAGGGAAAACCATTACACCATACAGGTCTTTCAAATATCAAGGCCTTCAATTATTAAGACCTTGCAGTCTAAGTTTTATCTAACCTGAGATTAGGCTCTATAGTTAAGGCACTGAGTAAAAATGAAAAGAAAGCCTTACATAAGCTGAAGCAGTCTTTCAAAATTACTTCTGCTTATAATAGTATGCAAATTTTCTATAAAGCAGATAAAATGTAGAAATTTGCTTAAGTTGCAAATTTAATGGCTGAACCATTTATATGTTACATTAAATTATGTCTTGCAAAATATAACTTGTTCGTGTGTGTTACTTGAGTTGCAGCTAGAAGTAAAAGGATTGGAACACTGCATGTGAGGTTTTCAATATTTTGGCCCAGTGTGCTCAATGAGTTTTAAATACTGTAATGAAATTTTCTCTTATACATTCTAGCTGTCACATATTGGAAACAATTTTCCTGGGCAATCCGCGGCCCCCCGTTCCCATTGATTTTCCATACAAAAATCTTTAAAATACTTGGAGGAATATATTGCACATTATTTCAGCATATATCTGAGAACAGGAGAAACAAGAAGAACAATTTGACTGGAGATTATTACAATCTTGGAAAAATAGAGATATAAATCTATCTAATTCTTAACTGTAAATATGGACAGAAGAAATAAAACTAAAGTGAAACTGACTCAAACAAGGTGCATATTAACCTACACAACACTGAATTAACACAAGTCTTTATATATATAACCTGGAATACATACATGCAATGCATGTTTACTAGCACTGTATGTAGCAGTATAAGGGGAGCCTGGAAAAAAAATTGGTAAATATCATTTTAACTACACAAGATGAATAAAATTAAATTTAGCATAGAAGGGATTCCGAAAATTATTCAGGTTTAAAAATAAACTAGTGTAAACAAAATTTTAAAAATAAACTAGGTTTAAAAAATAAACTAGAAAAATAACCTGAAAATAAATTTGACCTGTAACATATACACACATACAAATTCTCCATACTGATCTACAAACATTTCTGTAAAGAATTTGATAAAAGATCAAATTATTTTAATCCCACTGGTGATTGTTTTATTAATAATTCTCATACAATAGGATCTCTCTTGATGATGCACGTCTAACATTGTTGGGGAAAAATTGATGTTGGTCATGCATTCTTGGGACTTAAAGAGTTAATTGGGGGAATGAGTGATCAATGCTGGCATGGGTACCTGGCTGGGATGAAGCATGTGATTGGAACTTGAGCCACTTTTAGCATTTGGAAGCAGTTTCATCACTTTTTGGGTCAAAATATTCTACAGACTTAAATTTTTACCATACTTTCCAGAAAGGCTGCTAACAATAACAATCTGTCCTTCATGGCGTTCAATCATGTGGGGAAGAATTGCTTTTGTCAGGGAAATAGTGCCAACAGTATTCAAATCCAGAATTGCTCTGTCAACTTCCAGTGAAGTCTTTCTTATTAAGCCAAACTGGCCCCTTCCACCATTATTAACCAAAATATCAACCTGAAAAGAGACAAAGACGCTGTAGGATCATATGGAAAGCTTCTACACATAAAACTTGATTAGGACAGTACTTAGTGGTTTGAAACATTAAAATAACTAGGTATGAGTACCTAAAGAAATCAATACATTAATTTTTAAACTTACATATTTTAAACAATCAACCTAGTTTTGGTGAAGTGTGAAAGTATTCTGCCTTCAAATAAATTAACGTGATGTAACACTTTTTTCAAACTTTTTTTCCAAAGACATCACTAATAATTGAAAGTCAGTAATTTTTTAACAAGCGATTTTTACATTTTTTCAGGTACTGTAACCATGCTAATCATGCAGATACTACAAAGAAAATTGCATCACTGGAAAATTTGATATTTTCATAATACAGTCAAACCCCACTTTAATACAGATACCAGGTTAATAAGGACACCTCGATCATTAATTGACAGTTTGCTTTGTCCCTGAGAAAAAAAAGCCCTTATGGCAATGTTGAAAAGACAAGAATGTCACAACGAGGGTCTACCGTGGTCTTCAGCCACAGTGAAGGAACTCTAACAGCTTTAATAACAACAAATCGCTCACACTTCAAGATGAATGCGATACGAACACACAAGAAGAGGAAAACACGCGCACACAATATAAAACAGTAACACATTTATGCTGCAGGCAATAACTGCTGAAATTAAATTTTCTGTAAATTCAACTTAAATTCAACAGACAACCTGTTATGGACACTTTCTATGACCCTCTCAGTGTTCGTATTAACGAGGTTTGATGGTAGTTTTAACATACAGATTTACATTATTTTTACTCCATTTTTCTAGACTTGAAATAAGCTATTACCTATAGGAAGGCATGTCATCTACTTGTATATATGCTGTGTGGCCATGAACTGAACTAACACAATTACTTTAATTTTTGGCTGGTCAAGTTGTAAAATTAGTAAAAGCTTTCTAAAGGATACTTTATGAAAGTAGAGAAAGGTTGAAAGGACAATATCAGCCTTACTACTATTTATAATAGATAGAATGAATTACTAATCACTTTGACAGAAAACTTTAACCGACGTATGATGAACCAGTTAATTAATGCCATACAAATGACAGGCAGACATGGAAAAGAGGTTTACTTAGAAGTTGACATTATGGCCATTGTTGACATTATGGCCATTGTTGACATCATAAGCACAATTATCTATAAACACACAAATTAAAATACATATATGTACAGTGTGTAAAAAAACCTAGACATACAGAATTAAGCATCAAGAGGACAACAGTCTTTAATTGCCATAAAAACAAAATGACATATACAGAAGCACATAAAGACGGTTTAACTGCATACTAAAGGGAAGGAAATGTTGAGAAATACCAATTACCGGTACTTAATTGCTACTTTTATATAAAAATGTGATTTATTGCAATTATAGATGCTAGTTTTTTACTGTCTTGTAGTCTAGTGTTGTATGTTAAAATCGCACTAACATAGAACCTGGAACAGCATGACCTGAAGCAGCCACACAATGAAGTGAGGGGCCATGGATCAACACTAATAATCAGCTTTGATGTCAATTGTCAACCCTTAACCCGGCTGGCATATGGCATGTGGTCATCGAAAACGAACACTCCCGCAATCATGAGCTATATACGACAGAGACTCTTAGACATAGAACAGCAAACATGGATTAGCGAAATACACAATGATGAACGAAAGGACCCGCATCAAAAAAAACAAACTAAGAACTTTTAGGAAATTTAAACTTACCCATCATGACTATGAAAATTACCACACAAATGTAAGAAACATCAGTCATAGAGTAGCAATCACAAAGCTAAGATTAAGCAACCACAAACTAGCAACTGAAACTGGACGATTACGTTAAACCCCATCAACCACCAGACCAAAGAATCTGTCCATTATGTAAAACTGGATTAGAAGACGAGGAGCATTTTTTGATGAATTGCATAGCCTATAGGGATCCTAGGAGAGAGCTGTTCAATACGCTAAAAAAAGGAAACTAATCTTTTTCTTGACTCTATGACTCCAAGCTCTGCCTTTGCAACGTTGATAAGTATGAAGCAAGGAGAGAAAATGCAAAAAATTGTGGCTAAATACGTATGTGATCGCTTCCGCGAAAGAGATAGACGCCTTAAATATAACCTTGTTTAATAGTTGTATAAATTCTACAAATGTACACCACTGTAATTATTGTACTAAATCTTTGTTATCATTGTAAACACATGTGTCTGTAGGTGCTCTGTTGATAATAAAGCACTTATCCTATCCTACCCTATCCTGTCCTGTCCACTCAAACCCCCGGGAGGGGGGACTCCGCATATGAAAGGGGTTGGGATGCTTGTCGTCTCGTTTAGGGGTGTAAATTTAGGATTTTGGTCTCATTTAGGGTGTTCTGGGCAAAATGCCATCATATTTAGCCAAGAAGGTCTCGTTTAAGGTCGCACATAAAAAAAATATAAAAATATATATTTGATATGTATATTTTTAATTTGTTTTATTTACTCCAGTCATATAATCTAAGTTATCTCATTTGCCTGTGTTTTAACATGGTCTCTTTTAGGGGTCAAAAAAAGCTTGGGCCACACCCAGATCAGTCTGGTTTAGAGGTTTAATTCAAAATTTCCGATGAGCATCCCCACCCCTTTCATATGTGGAGTCACCCCCCCCCCCCCCCCCCCCGGGCTCAGACCATCTGCTGTTAAATTCAAGCCCTATACATACTAGTTTCTTTTTACCTTTCCAAAATGCTTGAGGACGTCTTGGGCCAGTTTTTCATGTGTATCAAATTTTTGCAAGTCCAATGGAAGGACTAGAATTTCTTGATCTTTTTTAAATGATGGGTCAATGGCAAGGGAAATTGCTAGTAGGAAAGAAATAGTAAAAACAAACTCAGTACTAGGGTGCCAATGGGATTAACTGCTTAATGTATAAATGCCTTTTTTCACTATCGTCAACGTATAAATTACAAAATATTAACTGACAAGCATATAAAACAGGTAATTTTTTAAGCGTATACAGAGCGAAGTAAACCCAAAAAGTTAGAAATTGATTCAAACAAGTGAATGAACACTTTATGAAATAAAAAGATGATATGGGAGTAATAGGAGTAATACGAGTAGTAGGAGTAATAGGACGAATGAAGTCTAGTTCCCCCTGTAATCTTAGGAACGATGAATCAAAATTGGACACGCGACTGCATTAAGTGAGAATCCAATTTTTTAATCCCAGTGAGTGACAAGCATTACAATTACAGATTGTTTATTGGACAAAAAGCTTTATTACCGATTCCCTTTCCTGACCTTGAACCCATTCAAGAGTGCGCGTGTGCATGATTACACCGTCCTATATTATTTTAGTTATGATATAAGTGGGACAATGACTGTATTTTATTCACAGAAAGAGGATGAAGCAGAGAGTGGTTGTGTCTCCCAGGCCCAACCATGGAAAACAAATAACGGCATCACAGGTTAGGCTGGATTTGTCAGAAATAATTGTCTTCAGACTGATTTGATGAAGTGTTAAAGAATATTGCAAACCAGTGCATTGCATACTGGAAAAGTGGGACAGAACCTTTGAGTCTTAGGGGAGTGATTGATTTGGAAACACCACCCTATAAAAAATATTAACGTCTGCAGGACACATAACCATGCCAATTAACTGACTAAACACCTTTTTTCGGCTGCTTACTGACTAACTAGTGTTTTTGAGCTATTTACTGACTAACTAGCATATTCTTAGCTGTTTACTGACTACAGCTATACCCCATTGACACCCTCTAAAGAAATCTTTGCCTCTACCTGCATTCAGACTTCAGGGGTCACTTGGGGATGGGGTACTTACAGCTTATGTTTCCACCTTTACGTGCTCTTTGACAAAGTGTGTTTTTCCTCTCTATCAAGAGCAGGATATACACTTTATCTGGGCTTACATGTACATGTATTTGTCCACTGCTCTAGACAGAGCTCACACACTGCCATTGTTGTCATGTGCCGGGCAAGTATTCAAGTTTCTTTTTTATCCTTAACAGATTCACACTCAGACACATCCCTTTGCCCATACTTAGAACAGTTATGCCACCCTTCCCTCCCTACCAACACACACACCCCCAGGGTGAGACTTGCTCTAGCACTGAGTTGAGCTTTAAAATGTATTCTTATCAAAATCTGAACCTTTAAACGTTTAGGCGGAATTATCTCAAATTATAATTTATTTCCTCCTCCTTTTGACTTCGCCTTTGTCACGGGTGTCAATAAACGCGGGGTCGGGGTCGGAGTCCACCTTTTTCTTAAAGAACGCTGTTTTAGGGTTAGGGTTAGGATCAGGGTTGACCTTTACCCTAAAACAGCATCTTTCAAAAAAAGATAGACCTCGACCCCGCGTTTTACTGACATCCCTTTGTCACTTTCCTTTCATTTGTGCTTCTTCTGGGCGACATTTCTGTAGAGTTCTTCGTCTTTTATTCTTATCGAGGAAAATCTTTCCGCCATAAATTTTGTAAATACCTAACTGAATTTCGCAGTCCTAAGCCAGCTCATATACTCTTTTAACAAATTGTCAAAGCATTTCTGCGTTTTTAATTTCAGAGAGGGCATTCCAAAGTTGCTTTAGTCGTTTGTATTTAATAATTATTGTGGTGAACGAAAGAGAGATGCAGTTACAGATGCTGTGCAGTGTGTGCGCTTACGATTCGTTTTGCTTGTAAGAAAAGTTATGAAGCTCTTTACATGCGAAAACTGCACTGCAATTGGTTATGGCGACAATATGCAGTATATATATTTGTAATTCCTATAATATCAAGACATTTCTTTCTCGCACCCCGCTATTTCGGACTCTCGCTATTACGGACGCTGTACACCGTCGTTCCGTTCCTCGACGCAGTTATGATATAAGCTTACCGTATTCATATTTATAGCGTTTTTGACCTACCTGCACAATTTTTCTTGACTCTTTCTAATTCATCTTTTCTCCGCGCAGAAAGCACCAACTTACAGCCACATTTAGCCAGTTCGTAAGCTAAATATTCACCGATACCGCTTGAAGCTCCTGTGATCCACACAACTTTCCCGCGTAACGCTACGGCGGGATTCTCACCTATCAATTTGTAAATCATAAGCACAAAATCTGCATCCTGATATTTCACGAGCAAGAAGCACACAAGAGGAACTAAGACTGCAAGAACCAAAAGTGTTCGAGCCATAATGCGACACGAATCACCGCCCTGACGAATAATCCTCTAATTAACAATGACAACAAATATTCCTTGAGCCCGAATGGGCCCTGAGTCAATAACCCATGAGGCCCAAGGCCGAATGGGCTATTGACTCAGGGGCCATGAGGGCGAGAGGAATAATTGTTTAGTAAAATCCAACTAGTTGGTCAAAAATATCGAGAATAAAAAAATTTTAGCTAGTTAAAGCTAGACTTTGATCCTTTTTTGCCGACAAAAAGCCCGCGCTTTTCGCCACTAGTAGGCTATAACATATAGCCTAGTAGTAGCTCAACCAATCAGAACGCAGCGTTGATAATAGACCACTAGTTAGATTACGCGTAGAGTAAGGAAGGAGCTATTGTGGGCACTGCGATATGCATATGTGTCATTCAGATGTAGACGCATTTCGTAATTATTGAAATTGCCCGATGTCGAAACGAAAATTGTCGCAGATCGATCGTTCCCAAACGAAGTGCTGAGCGTGCAGTGTGCCCAGAGCTTTCGATGTTATGATATTGTAGCTTTCATAGGACGATAAGTTGCCTTCATGAGGACTTGGAATGTTACAAATTAGCTCTATGGCACTATGGCCAACTTTGAGACAGACGTTTATGAACTTTTGAAGCTTTTTGACTCGTCCAGGCGAAAAACAAGATGAGGAGATCCGCAATTGCTCTTCGACTCCCCAAGCGGATCCAAGCTCACAATAGGCCAGTTGCACTAAGAGGTCACGTGACCAATGCTTCCTCTAGACGATGCGTTGGAATCTTGCTGATGCCAAAAGTTGACAGAGCACATAAAAATTATCTTACTCCCGAAATTTGAGAGGAAACGCATTTAAGGCAGATATTTTATGGCACTTTGATTTTTCAACAAAGCAGTATGATTTGTATCGGCCGCCATGTTGAAGGGCATACTCTTGCGGCCGTTTGATAGTTACGCTCAGATGTGTAAACGTTACTACATCATCTTTTCAACGTTTGCCTTGAACTTTAAGTGCAAAATTTGTGTTCTGAAAGATGTAATTCCTAATTTTAAAAATCACATTTTGGTCACGTGACCAGCTACGAACTTACTCATTTAAAGGAAATGGTGCGGGTTTGAAAAACCAAATCACTATTATTTTGTTTAAGATATGACCCACTAATCGTTTTTCGAAGGCAAAATCATATAACTTTCATTTTCATAAACACGATGTCACATGACCTCTTAGTGCAAACGGCCTATTCTGCCGTCAGTCTCACGATTTTTTTAACTTTTCTCACGGCCCCACTGCAAGACTCCTAATCACACAGTTTTTTGGGAAATATCATTCTGAAATGAAATGCTCCTTTGTTGAATAAAAACAGAAATGTTTGTTGTTGTTGAATCGTAATTCTTCTCATGTAAATGCAGTACGACGCCGTCAGCAAGTACCCTGCTAACAGAGGCTACATTTTCGCGGTATGAGCTGGCGTGCGAAAAGTAGCTACTTTTTGCACGCCAGCTCATACCGCGAAAATGTAGCCTCTGCTCGCAGGGTATCGTTTTGCTTTTGTTTAATTAGTTTGATTTGTTTTTTTAAACTTGACAGACTTAAATAATATCGGTAGACTAATTGCAAGTTCATTATCAGCTTTTATTTTCAAAATAATTTAATCCACGAGTTAGCCATAAGCATTCTTTGATTTTCATGGTGACCAGTTGCGTGACACTTTTCAAACGCACAGGAGCGTTGCGTGACGAAACAACGACTGCGAGGGAGACTATTAAAAAGAGAAGTGGCCTCGGGGGAAAGAGCAAATCTGTACAAACTAAAGGTAAAGTTAATTTCCTTGTAATGTTGCCCTCTTTAATTTGAAATTTCAAAATTAAAAATTCCTAAAAACCCTAAGAATTAAGTTCCAATCAATCCAATGGGACATTTATAGTTGACGAACTAGCAGAAATTCCTTTAATCTTTGTCACGCAACGCTTCAATGGCGTCCTTCCCGCCAATTTCGCGTTTACCTTTCAAAAGCTTGACACCGGTGGGGCTAAAGTGCAGGGGTCAATTTAATAACACTTTTGCCAAAAAATGGGGTAATTTACATAACAAGTGTAGCTATTGTTTCCAAACTCTATAACAGTAGCAAGAGAGAATGAGCTAAGAGACTAAGACCCTGTTTACATGGAGTGGGGGACCCCAGTCTAGTGGGGTTGGTTTCTTTTGTTTTCACGCTCTGGGGGGACACAAAACAAAAGAAACCTACCCCACTAGACCGGGGTCCCCCACTCCACGTAAACAGGGTCTAAAAGATAAATGTCACTAATTGAGTTCATCACCTCTATTTATACCATGGGGTTCTAATGTCATAACTCTGTCGATGAGGAGGGCCTCGCGTGCCTTGCTGACAGAGTCAGTCAAGGATGTTACAGGTTAGCAATAAGGAAATAAGAAGGACGTAGCCTCCCTCGTCCCTCCCCACAAAATCTTTGTCTCTGCAACAGAATTTTGATCAAATCAGACCACTCTCCTCCCCAGAGGCTCCCGCTGAGGCTCCCCCCTACAACACAAAGAGGCCTCTGCGAAGGAGAGAGAAATTAAACGGAATTTGTGCGACTTGTTGCGGCGACAAAATTCTGTTGCAGAGACAAAGATTTTCACAAAAATTCTCCAGTACACACGAAGCGATTTGTCGCTGCCATGTGTCGCTAGCCTGCGTAGCAAGCGTTTCCGTTTGGTTTTGGAGGAAAGAAAGACCGAGGAACGAGATTTTTGGTTTTGGCCAATTTTTCGCACGGTCTTTGACTCTCGTTCGGAAACCACACGAAAACGCTTGCTACGCAGGCTACGTCTCGTCGCAAGCGTTATCTATACAAGTGCAACATTTGTCTCAAGACTTAAGTTCATGATTATAGTTCCCTCCATGGAACGCTGAGTCTTAAGCTATATTCAAATGTCAATATGGAGTATCGCGGGTCAAGAATGGTTTGTTTCTAAATAGAACTGATTACAAAGTAATCGAATTTTTGATCGCCAAAATTAGCCGATTTAGAGTGCTTTTCAGTAAAAAGAACATTCTACAACGATTCAAGAGGTACACCAGCCATTCTTAAGTCACGTCTTCACTCGTAATATGTAATTTATGCATCCTTGTCTTGGGGAAAGTCCAAAAGCTCTCTTGTCATCTTCATTCCAATTTTCTTCACAGTCCTGAATGTTGAACAGACAAGGGAGGGATTGATGAGAATAGAGTGAGCAACAAACACACTGACACTATCACTAACTCTGCATATAATTTATGAAAAATGTGAAATGAAGACGGCTAAGTTGCGTCACTGCTGCGGTGACTCCCAGTTTAAACATATTGATCCAAGTTTATCCAACATGCACTGCTGTAACCATTTAAACATCGTCAAATGTTTGGGCTACTAGCACTATTTACATAAAACAATGTTGGGTGATGATGAGTGTCCAATTGTTAGGGTGACATTCCGACAAGCAGCATCGTCTTCAAACAGTGACATGGTACAGATGAAATGGTCACAAAAAACCCAAAGATTGGGTTAAGTCTACGACGACAGTGATGAAGAATGGCACAAATACAAAAATGAAATACCAACAGGGTCAAACCAGGCTTTCTTCTCAATACGCGAAAAGAGCGGCTTCAAAATTCACGCTACGGACATATATATCCCTCCTTCCCTACCAAGAGGCCGACCATATAACTTTTGAGGCGGGGTGGGAGGTGGGGGGAGGGTGCGGTGGGTTGGTAATTTCTGGTCAGACAAAATTCTGTTGCAGAGACAAAGATTTTCACAAAAATTCTCCAGTACACACGAAGCGATTTGTCGCTGCCATGTGTCGCTAGCCTGCGTAGCAAGCGTTTCCGTTTGGTTTTGGAGGAAAGAAAGACCGAGGAACGAGATTTTTGGTTTTGGCCAATTTTTCGCACGGTCTTTGACTCTCGTTCGGAAACCACACGAAAACGCTTGCTACGCAGGCTACGTCTCGTCGCAAGCGTTATCTATACAAGTGCAACATTTGTCTCAAGACTTAAGTTCATGATTATAGTTCCCTCCATGGAACGCTGAGTCTTAAGCTATATTCAAATGTCAATATGGAGTATCGCGGGTCAAGAATGGTTTGTTTCTAAATAGAACTGATTACAAAGTAATCGAATTTTTGATCGCCAAAATTAGCCGATTTAGAGTGCTTTTCAGTAAAAAGAACATTCTACAACGATTCAAGAGGTACACCAGCCATTCTTAAGTCACGTCTTCACTCGTAATATGTAATTTATGCATCCTTGTCTTGGGGAAAGTCCAAAAGCTCTCTTGTCATCTTCATTCCAATTTTCTTCACAGTCCTGAATGTTGAACAGACAAGGGAGGGATTGATGAGAATAGAGTGAGCAACAAACACACTGACACTATCACTAACTCTGCATATAATTTATGAAAAATGTGAAATGAAGACGGCTAAGTTGCGTCACTGCTGCGGTGACTCCCAGTTTAAACATATTGATCCAAGTTTATCCAACATGCACTGCTGTAACCATTTAAACATCGTCAAATGTTTGGGCTACTAGCACTATTTACATAAAACAATGTTGGGTGATGATGAGTGTCCAATTGTTAGGGTGACATTCCGACAAGCAGCATCGTCTTCAAACAGTGACATGGTACAGATGAAATGGTCACAAAAAACCCAAAGATTGGGTTAAGTCTACGACGACAGTGATGAAGAATGGCACAAATACAAAAATGAAATACCAACAGGGTCAAACCAGGCTTTCTTCTCAATACGCGAAAAGAGCGGCTTCAAAATTCACGCTACGGACATATATATCCCTCCTTCCCTACCAAGAGGCCGACCATATAACTTTTGAGGCGGGGTGGGAGGTGGGGGGAGGGTGCGGTGGGTTGGTAATTTCTGGTCAGCAAGAATATTTTTTTCCTGCAAACCTGCTGGGCAGGATATTTTTTGTCCCTTCTCATTTGTCTGCAGGATTTTTTTTCCTCAAAGAGGGTCAGTCCAAGTTTTTGTAAAAATGTATTTACATTTACATTGTGGCTATTGCAGTAATGGTCCTGATATGGAGCTGCAAAGCCTTTTGCTGTGAAAACAGGCCACTTTCTGGGCACTGACTCTCTTTCAGGCCACTAAAAAGAAACGGAAAAAAAAACAGGACGCCCGACTGTCTTAATCACAGGCTACCCGAAAACAACACTCAGATTTCTTGATATGTTGATTGTAATACATTGCTTATATGAAGCAATATTTTTTTTGTTTGTTTTGCTGGGGTTTTGTAAAGCTCTTTAAATGAGAAAATAACTTGGTAACATAAACGCGCTTATTTCATGCAGGAAATTTGTTTTCAAAATCACCAACTCACCCACACCTCAAAAGTCAAATGCATGGTGGGCCCCTAAGAGGGCTTCAATGAAAGTTGTGCAGAAAAAAACATATAACAAAGAAGTCTGACACAGGTTTCATAACCATAATGCAGCTACATTTTTAATTACTTTAAGATAAAGGTAACCAGATGATAAGTTAGCAAGATAATACAATTATTATATTATTGTTTTGCACCAAGCTAAACATACCATCTGAACAAGTTTGGAAAGTACTGGTTAATATAAGTAGCTGCAAGATATGGATTTTCTGATATCCAGACTTCGTCCAAATTGTTTGCCATGCTTACTACCATCAACCTCGCGCAGCGTTCTGTTGGCATTTTGAGAAGTCTTTTTGCATGGGTGAGAGGAGGAGGCTAAAATACAAAAAAATTGTCTCCTGAGATAAACTTGTAGTGCCATTTTCTCTTTTTCTCGCTTTTGATACACTTCACTAAACATTAAATGAGGTACTGTAAACAAAAATTTACCCTTCTTTTTTCACTGATAATTCCTTTATAAATGTTATCCGTTTTACCATTGTTGTTTTTCCCATACATCCTCCAATTCACCATTTTCACATAGACCACGATACGACTGCAGTACCCGATAAAAAATGGAAGGGAGGAGGGGGTAAACAAGGTGCATTAAGGTCTAAGTGAAAATGGTGAATGGCCATTGAAAATTGTGATTCAGTGAATTTTAATCACAGATGACATCAAGACCAACTTCAAATAAACTATGACATCATCAGCTAAACCTGTCAAAACTGTTAAACCACCTAACAAAAGCATGTGACATTATCTTAATGAGATTCCTCCGCATTTCATTCGTGAGCTATAAAAGACAAAAGGGAATGACATCATCCACTTCAAAAAAGGAGTAAATAGTGCGTGCTGTACTACTAACAGGACTACTGGGGGAAACTGAAGCAACAAAGTACAGCAAAATGATTCTCACTGTGAAAATAAGATTTAAAAAAAAAATTGTAAATATGCTCTAGATTTCGCAGAAACTGCATAACCAGGGGCTAAAACAAAACAAAGTACACGTCTCTATTTTATTTACTCATTGCACACATCTGACTCAGTCCCCATCGGTCACCATATTAATAAGGATTTTTTTTAAAAAAAATTCTGTTTACCTTGTTAACGTCTTCAGAAAATGCATACTTTCTAATTTCAGACTTGACAGGTCCTGGACAGATGATCTGGACACCAACGTTGTACTCTGACAACTCAAGACGAGCTGTGTCAAAGTAACCCTGGAAAAGACATTCATGATTACTGATGTAAACAGGAAAATATTTTATTGTATTAAATATACACTTAAAAATAAAAAGGGCTGTGTCTGGATAACTTTTAATTTGCCTTTTAAAAACTGAGATTTTTCTTTGATATGATTATAAAGTTTGTATTTGGCCTAATTATAACTCAAGACTAAAACTTGGGCATCAGTCCAAAAAATTCTGAAATATATGTTGTAGTTCAATTCTATCTTTGGTTTAAATTTTATTTTTCAAAACAAAGGGAAATAAAATTTAAACCAAGGATAAAATTGAACCACAACATTTACACTATCAGCTGCTGATTACTGATTACTGATTACTAACCCTGCACCTGATCAAACAGTACACAATACTTTGGGGGGAAGGGAACCGCTTCTTTTGGAAAGGGGTTGGGGGGCTTGTTGCCGATATTATTGTAATATGCTCATTATCTGTTTTCTGGGAAATGATGCAGAAACTAGGAGTCAATTTTTTTCAAAAATTGATGTTTTTGTAATAAATTATTACAAAAGCATCAATTTTTCTCTTAGTTAATTATTAATTAAGGGAAAACCATTACATCATCCAGGTTTTTCAAAAATTGAGGCCTTCAACCAGTTAATGAGTCTAAGATATATCTAACCTCAGATTAGGCTCTATGGTGGGTACTGAGTAAAAATGAAAAGGAAAGCCTGATACTCACATGGTCAGCTGCCCAGTTAATTGTCATAAAACAAGTTGAAACAGCCAATAAAAATTACTTCTGCTCATTGAATAGTATGCAAATCTTCCACAGGTGGAAAAAATGTACAGAAATTTGCTTACTTTGCAAAATAGCTTGGTCATCTTTTTTTCCTTTTAAACGAAACATAGCAGACAATAGTTTACAATTAATGACCCACTCCCATCTTTGACTTTCTGTACAGTATCAAATCTTTATAATTATTACTTGCATGGAGGAATATATTGCACGTTATTTCAGTGTATATCGAGAACAGGAGAAACAAAACAGAACAATTTGGCTCAGTCGTGTGAGTACACTTGTAATTTGCAAATTCAGCTGGCGATGTTAAGATCTCGGAAAAGCAATATAAATCCATCTAATTCTTACCTGTAAATATGGACAGAAGAAATAAAACTAGTCAAACTGACTCAAACATTAAGGTGCATAATATACACAATACTGAATAAACACAAGTCTTTATAAACCTCGAATACATACGTGCAATGCATGTTTGGTAGCAGAGTATGTAGCAGTATAAGGGGTCCCTGAAGGAAATTAGAAAAAAACATTTTAACTACACAAGATGTATAAAATTTAAATTTATTTAGTATATATGGAAAGGGATTCTGAAAATTATACTTAAAAGATTGATTACATCTGTTTTAACTTTCTATTATATATATGAGCTGGCACAGTTCTAAGAAATCAAACAGGGTCATATTTAAATAATAAACCCCCTGTCCTGTACACAAATTCTCCATACTGATCTCCAAACATTTCGGTAAAGAATTAGTTGAGACAAATTATTTTCCCACTGGTGATTGTTGTATTAATCCTCATAGGATTCTTTCCTGATGATGCACGTCTAACATTGTTGGGGAAAAATTGATGTTTGTCATGCACTCTTGGGACTTAAAAGGTTAATTGAGGGAATGAGTGATCAGTGCTAGAATGGGTACATGGCTGGGATGAGGCATGTCGATCATTGGAGCTTGAGCCACTTTTAGCATCTGGAAGCATTTTCATCACGTTTTGGGTTAAAATAATATATTCAACAAACTTAAATTTTTACCAGACTTTCCAGAAAGGCTGCTCACAACAACAATCTGTCCTTTTCGGCGTTCAATCATATAGGGAAGAATTGCTTTTGTCAGGGAAATAGTGCCAACAGTATTCAAATCCAAAATTGCACGGTCAACTTCCAGTGAGGTCTTTCTAATCAAACCCAGTTGTCCCCTTGCACCATTATTAACCAAAATATCAACCTGAAAAGAGACTCAAACACTAGTGCATGTACTGTAGAATCATATGGAAAGCTTCTATACACATAAGAACTTGATTAGGACAGCACTAAGCAGTTTGAAACACTAATATAATTAGGTATACAATAAATCAATACATTGATTTTTTTACTTACATATAATAATTTTAAACAATCAACTTAGTTTTGGATAAGTCTTTATTCTGCCTTCAAATATATTAATATGATGACGTAACACTTTTTTAAAACTTTTTCTTCCAAAGACATTCACTAATCATTAAAAAGTCAGTAACTTTTTAACAAGATATTTTTACTTTTTTTCAGGTACGTACTGTAATCACGCTAATCATAATACTACAGAAAGAAAATGAATCACTGGAAAATTTTGTATTTTCATAGTACAGTCAAACCCCACTTTACAGACACCAGCTTACTAAGGACACCTCATTACGGACAGTTTGGTTTGTCCCTGGGAAAGAAAGCCTTTATGCCGATGTTGAAAAGACAGGAACATCACAATGAAGGAACTCAGCTAACAGCTTTAATAACAACAAATCGCTCCCACTTCAAGATGGATGCGATATGAACACACAAATGCAAGAAGAGGAAAACATACATGTGCAATATACAATAGTCACAGTAACACATAATTTTATAACGCAGGCACTGCCTGCTGGCATTACATTTCTCTAAATTTCATTTAAATCACTTTATTTCTTACGACCCTATCTGCAGTGTTTAATGTATTAATAATGAGGTTTGATGGTAGTTTTAACACATAGATTTACATTTTTTTACTCCATTTTTCTAGACTTGAAATAACCTTTAGGTAGGCAATCTCGTCATCTACCTGCAGTACATGTTGTCTGGCCATGAAGTGAAATAATATTTAACTACTTTAACATTGGACTGCTCAAGGTGTAAAATTAGTAAAGCTTTCAAAAGGAATTTACCTTATGAACCTTTCAAAGTTGAAGGAACAATCAGCCTCGTCTCATTACTATCAAGCTTGAATGAATTAATAATCACTTTGACAGAAAACTTTAACCGATGTATGATGAACCAATGTAAATGCCATACAATTGACAGGCAGATATGGAAAAGAGGTTTACTAAGAAGTTGACATCATTATATGGTCATTGACATCACAAAATTATCTATCTAAACACACAGAAATTAGAAAATCTAATACATACAGTGTGCAAAAAAGACAGACATACAGAATTTAAGCATAAAGAGAACAACAGACTTTAATTGCCATAAGACAAAATGACGTACAGAAAAGCGTTAAGACGGTTTACCTGAATATAAAAAGTAGAAAATGTTGCTTTTTTATAAAAATGTGATTTACTGCAATAATTAATTAAGATGCTAGTTTTTTTTCTGTCTTGTAGTCTTCCGTGTTGTGTATTAAAATCACACTAACATATATCAGAACCTGGAACAGCATGACCTGAAGCAGCCACACAATGAAGTGTCAGGCTGGCCATGGGTCAACACTAACAATCAGCTTTGATGTCAGTTGTCAACCCTGTCCACTCAGACCATCTGCTGTTAAATTCCAGCCCTATATATACTAGTTTCTTTTTACCTTTCCAAAATGCTTGAGGACATCTTGGGCCAGTTTTTCATGTGTATCAAATTTTTGCAAGTCCAATGGAAGGACTAGAATTTCTTGATCTTTTTGAAATGATGGGTCAATGGCAAGGGAAATTGCTGGAAAGAAAGAAATTGTAAAAACAAACTCAGTACATAAGTAAAATCTTTGCTTCTACCTGCATAAAATTCAGACTAATCAGGGGTCACTTGGGGATGGTGTACTTCCTTATGTTTTGAACACATGCTCTAGCTTTAACAAAGTGTTTTTTTTCTCTCTCTATCAAGAGCAGGGATACACTTTATGAGAGCTTACATGTGTTAATTTGTCCCCTGCTCTAAACAGAGCTCACATACTGCTATTGTTGTCATGTGCTGGGCAAGTATTCTGCAGGTTTCTTTTTTATCCTTAACAGTCACCCTCAGACACATCCCCTCGCCCGTACTTAGAACAGTCATGCCCGTCCCCTCCACTATTCCCTACTAACACACAACCACCCCTCCCCCCCAGGGTGAGACTTGCTCTTGTACTAAGTTGACCTTTAAACTGTATCCTTATAAAAACACACTTTGGCCATTGAAAGGCTTCAAAAGTAAGAGATTTCTAGCTTTACATCTTTGACAATTTTGTATTTTTATATCCATGCTCTTTTTTTACTTTCCTGCAGAACTTTACCTTTTTCGTTTTTATTAAATATAATATATATTATAATAATTATATAAATTATATAAATTATATATCATAATCTTGGTCAATTCTATGTCAAGTCCAGTACCCTGAAACTTCTTCACCCATGGGTGATGGCTGATGATAAGCGGGCATAATAGAGTTCAACCTGTGTTAGAAGGCCCTCCTAGGGGTCAGGGAAAGGAGGATATATATGTATGTCCCTGTAAGTCTGCATTTCAAATATGGCCATCACTCCTCTTTATATAGTTTGTTGCCATTTTATCTAGTCTTCTGTTGCTGTTTCAAGGCCATGTTGCTTGTCAAAATTTTACCCAGGGCCTCTGATCTGTCAAGCCAATATTTGAATTTAATTATTAAGCAGACACTTTCTTAAGATCTACCACACTTGCACAATAACTGCAATGTGCTGACAGTGCATGGCATTTACCTGAAGTGGTCTTTCGCTTTCTTTTGGCACAAGAAAGATGTACAAACTCTTTAAGGCCAATTTGTCACGTGATAGGTATTTTGCTTTGTCACCATCTTCGGTTAGCCTGCGTGCAGACGATAACTAAACTCTGATTATACCAGAGTTTAATTTCGTCTGCGCGCAGGCTATCTTCGGTCAACCAGCTAAAGAATCAAGCGGCCAGTTGGCTTTTTCCCAAACAGTTAACGCTTAATACAGGTCGACCGTAAGGCACGAAGGTGTTATCAGCCTCGGTGGATAACAGCCTCCGAGATCTGCAAAATTCTTCATATAATACACAGCCCTCCAGCTCATCCCAAAAATTGCTAGTTTCCAGACTAATGTAGCTCACCTGATTCAGACTACAGTCAACTCTCTTACCTTGCGGACATCTCGCTCTTACCGACAGCTGCTAAATCCCCGGCATATATAAATTAGACATTTGACTGAAACAAACTCCGGCTAATACGGACCCTCGCCATTTTATTGTTCTAACTTTCGTTATGATGGACATCAATCTAGGCAGAATTATCTCAAATTGTAATATACATTTCCTCCTCTTTCTCACTTCGCCTTTGTCACGGATGTCAGTAAAACGCGGGGTTGGGTAGGGCCGGGGTCTGTCCTTTTTTAAGAATGTTGTTTTAAGGTTACGGTTAGGGTTTGTGTCAACCTTCGAGCAGTTATAATACATAAGCCTACTCATATTTATATCGTTTTTGACCTACCTGCACAATTTTTCTTGACTCTTTCTAATTCATCTTTTCTTCGTGCAGAAAGCACCAACTTACAGCCACATTTAGCCAATTCGTAAGCTAAATATTCACCGATACCGCTTGAAGCTCCTGTGATCCACACAACTTTCCCGCGTAACGCTACGGCGGGATTTTCACCTATCAATTCGTAAATCATAAGCACAAAATCTGCATCCTGATATTTTACAAGCAAGAAGCACACAAGAGGAACTAAAACTGCAAGAACCAAAAGTGTTCGAGCCATCATGATGCAGTACAAATTACCCCCGTAACGAATGTTGCGTAAAAGTTACCAGTTGCGTGACAGTTTTTAAATGCAAAGGAGCGTTGCGTCACGAAAGAACGACTGCGAGGGAGACTATTAAAAAAGAGAAGTAGCCTCGGAAGAAAGAGCAAATCTGTACAAACTAAAGGTAAAGTTAATTTCCTTGTAATGTTGCCCTCTTTAATCTGAAATTTCAAAATTAAAAATTCCTAAAATCCCTAAGAATTAAGTTCCAACAGAAACTCATAAGGTTGAACAACCACTTCTGAGTTTCTGGTTCCAATCAATCCATTGGACATTTGTCGACGAGGTAGCAGGCATTCCTTTTATCTTTGTCACGCAACGCTTCAATGGCGTCCTCCCCGCCAATAGTTCCCCTTACCTTCCAAAAGCTTGACACAGGTAGGGCTAAAGTGCAGGGGCAGGGGTTAATTTAATTTTAAAAAATATGAAATGGCAAACTGATAAACAGGGAACCGCTAAACCAAGCGCGGCTGCCACTGCAGTGGCGGGAAAACGAAGCGATCCCATTGGTCGTACGATCAGAAGCCATGAGTGAAAAAAAGCAATCTTCGACCAATGAGAATGTTTCTTGTTATTGAGTGAGTAAATCTAATTATTATATAAACACCAATAAAATACTAGGTGAGCTTTCGCGCGAAAACTTGATATCTTCACATGTGAAAATATCACCTTTGCTATGGGTACATAATAAACCGCGCCTTTCACATCAAAAGACTATTAAAGTGAAATGGTTTGGTATTTCATTGGTGTTTGTATAATAAATAGAACATTACATGGCCGCTTGGAGATACGAAATTTCTCTTCCCGTGTTGAAAAAATATTTCACGAGTGAGCGCATCGAACGAGTGAAATATTTTTCAACACGAGAAGAGAAATTTCATATCTCCAAGCGGCCATGTAATATCCTCCATTACTTTTATAATAAACCTCGTTTTGTGGCGAGTACCTTCCTTTTAGGTTTGCATGTCTGAGGTCATATGTGTAGGCTGATATGTACAATATATTAACCCACACCCTCTCCCCTAATCTCCTCTTGAATTGGCCTTTTCGATCCTTAACTTTTTGGAATATCGATACCCTTCCATGAGTCGGATAGCCTGCGTAGCAGGCGCTTAGAAGTAGTGGGAGAAAGAGAGAACGGGCGCGCGAGAGAGAGACACTACTTCCAAGCGCCTGCTACGCAGGCTATGAGTGGGAGAATAGCGAGTACCTTTAAGAAATGCACATCAAGACAGTATAAAAATAAGTGACTCACTAAGTCACCTTTCGCAGCGTTATTACAAATCCTGTTGATAGGTTACTACAAATCCGGTTAAGTTCGTTATTACAAATCTGGTTGAAAGTTGGTTACAAATCCAGTTAGTTGTTTTATGACATATTAGGTTGAGTTTATTACAAATCCTGTTCTTATTACATATCACATTGAGTTTGAAAACAAATCAGGTTGATATTACAAATCCTGTTGTTTATTGCAAATGTTACAGAAACATGTCGCAAATAATCAAATCAGACGGAATTTATGCGACTCGTTGCAGCGACAAAATTCTGCTGCAGAAACAAAGATTTTTACAAAAATTCTCCAGTACAAAAGAAGCGATTTGTCGCTGCCATGTGTCGCTAGCCTGCGTAGCAAGCGTTTCCGTTTGGAAAGACCGCGGAACGGGATTGTCGGTTTTGGCTGCGCGAGAAATGGAACGACAGTCAATTTTCGCACGGAAACGCTGGCTACGCAGGCTAAGTGGGGACGCAACGTGTTGCTGCAACTAGTCGCCCCGCGACCTGACGCGTGTAAAAATGCGTCACAAGAGCAACATTTGTCCCCAGACGTAAGTTCATGATTATAGTTCCCTCCATGAAACGCTGAGTTTGAAGCTAGATTCGGATGTCAATCGCGGGTCAAGAATGGTTTGTTCCTAAGTAGAACTGACTACAAAGTAGTCGAATTCTTGATCGCCAAAATTAGCTGATTTAGATTGCTTTTAAAAAGGAACATTCTGCAAGGTTTCAAGAGGTACACCAGCCATTCTTAAGTCACTTCACTCGTAACATGTAATTTATGCATCCTTGTCTTGGGGAACGTCCAAAAGCTCTCTTATCACCTTCATCGCAATTTTCTTCACACCCCTAAATGTAGAACAGGCAAGGGAGGGATGGATGAGAATAGAGTGAGCACCAAACACACTGACACAATCACTAACTCTGCATATAATTTATGAAAATGTGAAATGAAGACGGCTAAGCTGCGTCATTGCTGCGGTGACTCCCAGTTTTAAGATATTGATCCAAGTTTATCCAACATGCACTGCTGAAACCATTTAAACGTCGTCAAATTTTTGGGCTAATAGAACTATTTACATGAAAAAACGTTGGATGATGATGAGTGTGCTTTTGTTAGGGTAAGTTTCCGACAAACAGCATCGTCTTCAAACAGCGACATGGTACAGATGAAATGGTAACAAAAAACCCAAAGATTGGATTGAGCCACAAAGGCAAAACTGAAATACCAACAGGGTCAAACCAGGCTCTCTTCTCAATAAGCGAAACGAGGGGTTTCAAAATTCACACTAAAGACACATGTATCCCACGTCTCTTCTATGGGGCACTTTCCATTTGTCAAAACTGACTGGCCAGAAAATTCCAGTCATAATGATAATTTCACTTTTAATCAAAACTATCCACAGAGATCCCAAATGGCATACACGAAGGAAATGGTGTTTCAACAAAAACTCTTGGAAAAAAGCGTTTTTCATCGTCAAAATGACTGGTCCGACTATGGTCCGGCCGGTCAGTTCTGACTTTTGGAAAGGGCCCAAAAGGAGGCCTCATTGAAAGTTATTGTGTACTGTCAATTCAACAAAGCTTACAAAACAACATGTGACGAATAAGTCTGACACAGCTTTTATAACCATTACAGCGATGTTTTTATTTCTATTATTTTACACAAAGCCAAACATACCATCTGAAGAAGTTTGGAAAATACTGGTTGAAATAAGGAGCTGTAAGAACTGGATATTCTGCTATCCAGACTTCGTCCAAATTGTTTGCCATGCTTACTGCCATCAACCTCGCACAGCGTTCTGTTGGCATTTTGACAAGTTTTTTTGCATAGTCGGATGGAGGAGGCTAAAATACAAACAAATCTTCCCCTGAGATAAACTTGTAGAGCCATTTTCGCTTACTGATACTTCGCTAAACATTAAATGAGGTACTGTAAACAAAAACTTACCTTTCTTTCTTTACTGATAATTCCTTTACACATTTTATTGTTTTTACCATTGTTGTAAAGTTTGAATTTCATATACAGCTGCAGAGACTATCCAACCGTCCTTTAATTCACCATCTGCACATAGACCATAATGCACCTTGATAACTCCCCTAAAATTTTGATAACCACTGTCTTTGATTTCCCTTGGCCTTGGGACGACGTACGCCTAGTTACAAAAATCCGGCTTTTTTAGGATTTTTAGAGTCAAGTGAGATTTTTAGAAAATTTAAGAGTTCTTAAACGATAATGTTTAAAAAATACAGCCGATAGCATAAAAACAAATTTGAGTGGTTCCAAAGAGCTTCTTACGTTTACTGTTTCGAGCAGTCGGGCTCTTGCCATTCAAATACTACTGGTCAGTGGGTTAGCCCATAAGTTATGTTCACTCTCGTTCACGCGTCGACTGTTCACGCCTTGTTAGCATCACTGTAAGGCCTAGAAGCATAGGCCCAACACGGCAGAAGAAGAAGCTATTGAGATTGATTCAACTGAGCCTCAGGATATAAGTCAAGAAAGAAACAGAGGTACAAACGATTTTGAAGAACGTTCTAAAAGCCGCGAGTAACAGTGAGCTGGCAAGAAAGCGAAAAGTTTTTTTCTAACCAAGGGGGAAATCGACGAGGCAAAAACGGAAACCAACAACTGACTACGAGCCCAAGTTTCTGCATAGCAAACACTTGAAAGGGGGAAAAACCTTGAGCACGTAAGGATGGAAGCTTTTGTGAAGCTTTATATCGATTTTTGCATCTTAACTTATCACAATATTGTGTATATTTTAATCCTTATCTATTTCCTTTTTAATACATTTTTACGACTTAAGTTTATAATAGGCAGAATTAGTGTCAGTATTTTTATCTATCTATCTAAAAGGTCAAACTTGAAGACTCACGTGATGAGCAAGAAGCATAGGCTTAATAAAGGGAAGCTGAAGAAGATCGGCAAACGAGAAGAACACATTGTACAGGCTCTTCAGAAATACGACCAAGAACACCACCCCAAAGGAGAGACTCTTTCAACACCTACAAGGGTCTTTCGCATAAAAGTTGTTCAAGCGTTCTTGAAGAGCGGCACCCTTCTCAATCGCCTGGAGTTCTTCAGAGAAATTTTTGAAGAAGCAGGCATGAGTCTGTCATCCTCATGTAATATACACTAGCTTATCCCCTTCATATCAGAAGAGGAATACAAGTCCTTGGAAAAGGAATTAAAGGGCAAGGATGTGGGTATTATCTTTGATGGTACCACCAGGGAAGGAGAGGCACTAGTAGTCTTGGTGCGCTTTGTGCATGAATGGGAGGTGAAATCAAGACTTGTTCGTAATGGTAACAGGACTGAGTGGAGCCCAATTCGGTCTGTAATGATACGAGTGATTAACAAAATCGGACGACCGCGTAGCGGGAGTCCAATTTGTTTAATCACGAGTATAGTCAGGTCGCTTAACTCCAAATTTTCGCGGAAACGTTACACAGCGGATACAAGCATCAAAATCACCAGATTGTTTCCTTAATTACTATTAAACATTTTTCTCCGTGGATCCACGTGGATTTTTGCGTGCAATTTGAATAATTTCCCTCAAAACAAAAGCATGTTCAAACTCTCGGGCGCTGCTTCAGACGCCATGTTGTTGTGGTGCTTTTATGTTGGGACCAAATCAGTGCTTCTTAACCTGGTACGTATACAATGTTACTTGTAGTTTTGCAGTTAAAAGACAATGTTGTTATATTCATAAACCTATAGAGGTCCAAGATATCATGAATTATACGGAAATTTTCCTTAAAAGTACGGTGAAACGGGCAACAAAAAAGTGCAACTTGTTTTGTAAAATTGGTACTAAACGAGCTGAATAGCAATGTTGCACGTTTTACCACCTACGAAAAAAACCTTGCAACCTTATTTGTTACAAGACAGGTTCGAACGTCGGTGGTAAAACGCGAAACACCTCTATCCAACTCGTTTGCAGCAATGTTTCAAAACAAGTTGCACCTTTTTTGTTGTTGCCCGTTTTACTGTAGCTTAAATTCAGTTTTAATTAACAGCCAACATTGTAGCATACATACATTGTTATAGAAATTCCTTATTTGTTTTAGCTTGTGACCGCAAAACATGGAGCTAGACTGGAACCTATGTGTTATATGCGAGAGGAAAACCTCAGAAGCTTTAAAATGTCCTTTGGAAAACCCGGTAAAGAAAGGAAATAAAAAAGACGCATATACGAATTTTCTTAATCACGTAAAGCAGTTTCAAGATATTGATTCTTTACCAGTGATAGTCAAATTTGGAAGCGCTGAGACTGCAGAAAACTGGGAATTTCATCGTGCGTCGTGGCATAAGTCTTGCTATGCGAAATTTAGCAGCTGCAAACTTGAAAGAGCAAAACTGAAAAGAAAACGCAGCAATGATTCGACAGAAACAAGCTCTCGCGGTAAGCGACAACGGTTGAACAGTGAGGTGTGTTTTTTGTGTGAGAAGGGAGCTCGAGAAGATAATGTAGATCTCCGCCAGGTGTCTACATTTGAGACAGACGCAAATATAAGAACAATAATAACAGAGCTTAATGATTCGCGACTACTTGTGAGAATATTTGGAGGAGATCTTATTGCGATCGGAGCAAAGTATCACTTGAAATGCTTGATTGAATTGAAAAACAGATATCGCAGTCACGTCAGAAAATCAAACAAGGATAAGCAAAATATTGATGAAAACGTGTGTAACTCCCGCGTGTTCGTCGAGCTTGCAAGTTATGTCAAAAAAGAAGTCAATTCTGGAAAACTCCTGTTTAAATTGTCGGAGCTGCACTCTTTATATGAAAGTCGCCTGGAGGATCTAGGTAATGCGAAATCAGTAAACAAGACCAGGCTAAAGGAGCGCTTGTTGGAACACTTCAAGGAAGCTCAAGAACAGTTCGACGGCAGGAACACTTTCTTAGTTTTCAAAGAAGGAATGCGTAACATGATTCAAGACGCCTTAAAGAAAAGAGACTTCTCAGAAGACGCACTAATTTTCGCCAGGGCTGCTTCCATAATAAGGAAAGACATTTTTAATCATGAAGGCATTCTCTTCAACGGATCTTTTCCGGAAAAATGTCAGGACACGTCACTGCCATCAAGTCTCCAGACCCTCATTTCCTTAATTCTCAATGGATCCAACTTGAAAAACCAAGAGAAACAAGAGTCCCAAGCATGCCTCACTATAGGCCAGGCCATAGTCTTTAACGCTAAGAAACGATCAACTGCTGATCCAGAGGCAAAACCAAGACATTCGTTAGAGCGCGAGCCACCACTCCCTGTTTACATTGGCTTGAACATACATGGCCTGACCAGAAGTAAGCATCTTATCAATCAGTTACACCAGCTGGGAATCTGCATTTCTTACGAAAGGGTTTTACAGCTTGAAGATTGGATTGCCAAAGCAATATGCATACGTTTTGACGAGGACGGAGTTGTATCCCCTGTTTGCCTGAACAGAAGCCTGTTTACCGTTGGTGCTTTGGACAACCTGGACCATAATCCCAGTTCAACTACATCACAAAGCTCTTTCCATGGTACTGGTATTAGTATGTTCCAATTTCCATCCCCAAACAAGCCGGGTGAATGTAGACCGCCTTTTACGGTTCCTCCCTCCCTGAGTGGAAAGCATGTTCAGCTACCTGAAATCTACACTACTGTCCCGGCTGTAGCTATAGCAAAGTCTAACACTGTCGTCCCAGAGGTAAAGGTGGAGCAAACAAAGGTCTGCCTGGATAAAGCCCTAGAAGCGGAAAATGAATGGGTGCAGATCTCCACGCGACTTTTGAAAAAAGAAGAAATAGAGAAAGGAGACGCTATTGCATGGGCAGCTTATCACGCCTCTCAAAAAACGCCTACACATGGGCTTCCAGCCTTGTGTGCAATGCTACCTCTCTTCTATGAGAAGTCTGCTACACCCGCAATGATTAAGCACGGTATGGATGTAGTGAAGCAAGCGACAAATTTACTTAACCCTGGTCAGATTCCAGTCATTACGTTTGATCAGCCACTCTTCGCCCTGGCAAAGCTGGTCCAATGGCATTTTCCAGCCACTCACGGCGAAGGACAGTATGTAGCCATGTTGGGAGGCTTGCACACAGAGATGGCTCTTTGGAACGTACTTGGAGATTTACTGGAAGGCTCTGGGTGGACATTAGCTCTATCAGAAGCTGAAGTAACTTCTGCCGGGACTGCACAGTCGATGTTGAACGCGGCTCACCTTACCCGTACCAGACACGCCCACCAAGTCACACTGTTAACCTTGCATATCCTTCAACGCGAAGCTTTCTTAAGTTGTATTGGCTCTGAACACGAAGAAACAGCCGAAGCCTGGAGATTACAGATGATAGCTAAAAGTCCAACATTTATGTTCTAGGACCTTATTTTGCGATACGAAACTCTTATTCTCATCTTTGTCCGGGCTCACAGGGAGAAAACTTTCATTTGTACGCGAACGTTTTGGAAGAACTAGCACTTCTGTTCTTTGCCTTAGACCATGTCAATTACGCAAGGTGGCTACCCGTTCATATAAGAGATATGAAATCTTTGCCTCGGCCAATCAAAGAAGAGTTTGAGATTCAGGGCAACTGGGTTATTTCGAAAACGGCCAATACATTCTCTGGAATTCCGTTCGATCAAGCACACGAGCAAGAAAACCGCAACGTGAAAGGCTCGGGGGGTTGTATTGGTCTTACAGAAAACCCTGTTGCCTTCAGACGCTGGATGCTGTCAGGACCAGAGCTGTCAAGACTTCGAAAACAGTTCGAGAGCCAATACTTTTCTGATAACGATCCAGATAATCCCCAAAACTTTCTGAATCATGAGCAAGGTCTATCAACACAGAAAACCTTCCAAAGGCAGGTCACTAGTCTCTCTAGCATCAAGGAAGATGGGGAACCCTTTCTTGGCCGATTTTTCAGATCTTGTATCCCTAGACAGTCGAGATTGCGCTGATGAATCAGTCGTAGCTGCATTGTACACCCTTGAAGACACAGGGAAGGGACAATACAGTAACTTTGTCAAAGAAGTACTGGAGGAACGAAAACGATCTATTCATGAACCCATTAAATTAAACAAACCAGCACTATTCAGGAAACCCAGTCCAAAGATTAAGTCGAAGCAAGGAAAGAAGATTAAAGCTCTAGAAAATAATGTGTCTCTTTTTGGTCAGTTGTATATCTCAATGCAGAGCCGTGAAGGGGATTTGGAAGAATTCTTTTCTCATGAAGTCCAATCCTTTCCTCCCTCATTGTCAGAATTCGGCAAACTTTATTTGCCGGGCACAAAGTCTGAACTGATGAAATGCCTTGAGCCACTACATGAATCTACGCCGCCTGAAACATTCAGCTGTAAAGTATTGGATGGTGCTGTCATCGTACACTGCTTGTCCATCGCTGGAATTACAACATTCAAAGAATACGCAGAGAAGGCTTTCATCCCTCATCTTCCGAGTCATCTACAAGGAACAGAAAGGCTGGACGTTGTATGGGACACATACAGACCGGAAAGTTTAAAGGAGTCGACTCGTCAGAAGAGAGGAAAGGGGGACCGCAGAAAGGTATCCGGAGAAACCAAGTTACCACGAAACTGGTCGGACTTTCTTACCTATAAAGTGGCAAACTTTGTCTTCCCCGAGGGAAAGGCGGTTTACATCACTTCGGAAGAGTCAGTGCTAACGGTATGCTCTTCCAGTCCCATGCAAAACTGCAATCATGAAGAGGCCGACACAAGAATTGTGGTTCATGTACTACACGCACTTCAGCAGGGATTGACGACTGTGCAAGTTCGCACTGTGGACACTGATGTTGTTGTTGTCCTTATTGGTGTCTTTCACAAGCTGTTACTGTCACAGCCCAAGGCTGATATTTGGGTCGCCTTTGGAGTGGGAAAGAACTACAGACATTACAGCATCAATGCTCTGTCCACCAGCCTTGGCACAAAAAGGTCACAAGCACTACCAATGCTTCACGCGATTTCTGGATGCGACACAACCTCTGCTTTTTGGGGAAAAGGGAAGAAGTCGTTCTGGCAAGCTTGGATGGCGTTTGAAGAGGTTACAGACACTTTTGTCTCCCTACCTTCACATCCTTTTGAGCCTCTTGATTCCAACTGTGAGAACTTTCGTAAGATTGAGCGGCTGATCGTCCTCGTCTACGACAAAACGAGCACTTCACTTTCAATCAACCAGACAAGGAGGGAACTGTTCTGTCTAAAGAACGTCACGATGGAAAGGATGCCACCAACGCAGAATGCCCTCCTACAACACACGAAGAGGGCTGTTTACCAAGCTTCTATCTGGGTTACAAGTACCGAAGTACAGCAGATGATTCATTCCCCAAGCGACTATGGCTGGCGACAAGTAGACAATGTGTGGAGCCCACTTTGGCTAACTGTTCCAGAGCTTTCTAAAGCCTGTCAAGATTTGATCAAGTGTACATGCAAGGGAGACTGTTCCAACTGCAAATGTGGCAAAGCGAACTTGAAGTGTTTCCCGCTTTGCAATTGTAATTGCAATTCGTATTGCAGCGATCGCAGACAAGTGAGATGAAAGGAGGTGAAACTTAAGATGTTCAAAGTACATACCGATTTACAGTAACTGTCATTCGTATTTTTCAAATCAGGAGTAGTTTTAGTAACTGATCTAAGAGGAAGAAGGAGGCACTAAGAACGTTCTTCTTTAGTTGCCCAAGTAACTAGTTTTCGAAAGTTCCTGGATACTCCCCGCAATTGCCAGGAAAATATTCTGTTTAACTGGAATGCCTTATTAAAACAACTTATGACGATCATTTAATTTCGCTCGAGAGCGTGTTAACTCAGAGTAATTAAAAAAAGGGTAATTAAAATTTATTGAACAAAAAATCAATTGATTTTTTGTCATTAATTTAATAATATTTTTATTATTTAAATCATGCCTACCCAAAAAAATTCTCTAGTTTGATTGGCCTACGGAGGTGCTGATTTCAGCTTAATGAACAGTTTAATAGATCAGAAAGCGTCATGCGTAAGTAATCAAACAGTACGCGCCATCTCGCCCACGCGCTCTTGAGTAGATTCTTTTTAAACGTCTAGCAAAAGAACTCTCGAAAAAGTTATATTCTAATGTTTGGAAAGGCTAAAGTTATGAAACATTTTGTTATAGTTTTGACTGATTGGTGAACTAAGATCTTCGTGTTGTCCATGCCGGTCTGTAATCGTAATCATGTTTTAAACTCGTATGACTGAAGAGCGAATTGGACTGCAGCACTCAGTCCGCACTATCATTTTTCATTACTTTAACAAACACGGGTTATAATTGCATTACAAGTGCGACGAATTTGGAGTTGTTTAAAATTTTAGTACTTAGCGACGCCATTTTGAATTTATGCAAATTAACCTAATTTTTCCACGCTCTTTTTGATGAGATAGAGGAAATATTTTCGATGGATCCACGACTAAATTTAAATCTTACATCGAAAAAACAGTGCATACAAAAATTGGTGCTTGTATCCGGCCAGTAACGATACTGACGCTAAGCGACCTGACTAGTATGATTACAGACCGAATTGGACGACACGAAGTTCTGTTACCAGTTAATCATAACTTTAACAAAATTTGTGATATAATAGAATATTTTTTAAATCAAAACACAGGAAATTCGAAATTTTGTTTTGCTAGCAGTGAAAAAAAAAGCCATTTAAGCGCGCGCGTGATGGCGCGTACTGTCCTATTAAACTGTCCAATTAAGGCTGAACTCAGGGCAGTTGATGGCCAATCAGATTTGACAATTTTGTTATTGTTATGATTAGCTTCCAAATCACCCACAGCACAGTGAATGGAGATGAGCTAGTTCGAATTACAGAGTCAACTGTCGGCTGGAATGCGAGATAGAGCCCCGGTGAACACAAGACCATTGGGAAAGTGTCCATTTTATATCCGGGCATGCTGTATTTCCTACTTTCTCAATCGAGTGGGTGTTAAATCAGTAACTCCAGTCTTTGACACCATTCATGTCTTCATGGAATGTGATCTTTACTACCAGTATGAAAGCAAGATACGTCTGGAAGAACCGGACTACAAGAGTCATGCCGGACTACAACTCCATTCGATGGTGGAGTCTGTAGGTATGCACCAAGGTAGTGTTCGAGGAGTGAGCACACATCCCTGCGTTCTTGGCGCATGATGAAGACTTTGCGAAGGCTTCCAGACAGAAGCTATCTGACGCACTTCTCCGCAATCCAGTTCAGCTAAGAGTTGAATTCACAGCTTTTATGGAACTTGGGAAGTTTGTGCAAGCGACCTATACTTTGGAGGGAGACGGCACTTTGGTATTTATTGTGTTTGAAAAGTTGCAGGAGCTAAGTGCATTTATTCATGTGCAGAACTTCCCTACTTTGGCTCAAGCCATTCATAACGTTTTTCCTGTGAATGCGGCTGAACAACGAGGGTGGTACCAGTGTGCCCTTGGGGAGTGCCTTACGCCTGCATTTCAGTACTACTCCCAGACGGCGATGAATGATTGAGTGGTAGCACGCACGTTCCATCCGCGTGTTCAAGGCAGCACAGATTTTTAACCCTCTGTTTGTGAAAATATCAAGACCCAACAATGTAGACATCAATCGGCTAGATGCCACACCCTTCCTAGACAACAATGTGATCCAGTCATTAAAGGATGAACTACCGGTATACCTCGTTAAGGCCGCAAATATCCCTGATGTTTTTGATCTTCGTACGGAACTGTGGCTATGGTAGAAATCCAATGATCAAGAGCTCCCGGCATGGTCTGCTGCAGTGCAAAAGGTTGTACTCGTGGAACCTTCATCCGCTAGTGCTGAGAGGGTTGCGTCACTACTGACTACGATATTTGGCGATCAACAGGACCATGCCATTGAGGCAGCCTTAGTGTTCAGAGTCAATGGTCGTTAGTGTTAAGTGTGTACAGTTCCAAATGGTTCTTTGCCAGGTAGTTTTGTGTTAGCGGAAGTTCTCATGTTCCCTGAGTTGCCACATGAAATGTCAAACTCTACTACGTGCTTATTGTCGTTATCGTTTGTTTGAAAGAGCAATATGTAAACGAGACGAACCACTTACACTGTCTAGTAAATAAATTACCATTTTGAATCAGTTTGAAAGTGTTTGCATGCAATTTGACCACAGGTCACAAGAATCCCGCATGTTATGCAAATTACGTGATTGTTTAAAAAATTTCCGGATAGATTTTTGTAACTAGGCCTACATGTAGGAATCCCTAAGAGAAATTGGAAACAAATGGTTATGTAAAATTTTGGGAGGGGGTAAACAAGGTGCATTATGGTCTATGTGAAAATGCTGAATGGCCAATGAACGTTCGGATGCAGTGAATTTAAATCACAGGTGACATCATTGGCTAAACCTGTCAAAAGAGGTGAACCACCTAAAAATAGCATGTGACGTTATCTTAATGAGATTCCTCCGCATTTCATTCACGAGATAAAGGCAAAAGGAAATGACGTTGATCATCCACTTCAAAAAAGCAGTAATAAATGGTGCGTGCTGTACTACTAACAAGACTACTGGGGGAAACTGAAGCAACAAGTACAGCAAACTGATTTTGCAGAAATCAAAATTTTGCAGAAATCATTGCCAGGGGCCAAAACAAAACAAAGTATACTCGATTTTATTTCTTCATTGCACACATCTGACTCAATCCCGATTGGTTTCCATATTAATTAGGATTTTAAAAATTCTGTTTTATACCTTGTTAACATCTTCAGACAATGCATTTTTTGTTATTTCAGACTTGACAGGTCCTGGACAGATGATCTGGACACCGATGTTGTACTCTGATAACTCAAGACGAGCTGTGTCAAAGTAACCCTAGAAAAGACATTCATTATTGCTGATGTAAACAGAAAAAAATATTTTAATGGTATTTAATAACTAAGTTTGTGTTTGTCTGGCATCATGCCTTATAACTCAAGGCTAAAACTTGGATATCAGGTCCAAACAAAGTTTCTTAAACACACTAGTTATCTGTTACTACTGTCTATCACACTGCACCTGATCAAACAGTGAACAAGGGGACTGTTTCCATTGGGGAGGGGGTAGGGGGGTTGTTGTTGATAATATTATTGCAAAGTGGATGTGTTTTCTGGAAAATGAAGCAGAAACTAAGGAATACTTTTTTCAAAAATTGATGTTTTTGTACTTTTGGAAAACCATTACACCATGCAGGCTTTTCAAAAATTGAGGCCTTCAATCATTAAGACCTCACAGTCTAGGTTTTATCTAACCACAGATCAGGCTCTATGATGGGCACTGAGTAATAATGAAAAGAAAGCCTGATATAAGCTGAAGCAGCCAACCAAAATTACTTCTGCTTATAATAGTCTGCAAATTTTCCATACAGTGGAAAAATGAAGAAATTTGCTTACTTTGCAAATTAATAGCTTACACCCTTTTTTGATGAAACATCAAGCAGACATTTATAAGTTACATTAAACATCTCTCAATATATCACTTGTTCTTGTGTGTTCCTTGAGTTGCAGTCAGAAGTAAAAAATATTGGGAACACCGCATGTGAGGTTTTCGATATTTTGGCCAGGTGTGCTCGATGATTTTCAAAATACTGTAAGGAAATTTTCTCTTTCTCTTTAGCTGTCACATACTGGAAACAATTTTCCTGGGGAATCTGCAGTCCCCCATCTCCAGTAATTTTCTGTACAAAAGTCTTTGACATACATGGAGGAGTATATAGCATATTATTTTTGTATATATCTGAGAACAGGAGAAACAAGTCTAAGAACAATTTGCCTGGAGATAATTAAAGTCTCTGCAGAAACATAAAAATGTACATCCATCTAATTCTTACCTCTAAATATGGACAGAAGAAATAAAACTAAAGTGAAACTGACTCAAACAAGATGCTTATTAACATACACAACACTGACACTACACTGAATAAACACAAGTCTTAATTATATATATAAACTTGGAATACATACGTGCAATGCATGTTTACTGGCACAGTATGTACCAGTGTAAGGGGACCCTGAAAAAAATTAGTAAATATCATTTTAACAACACAAGACGTATAAAATTAAACTCAGAATAAAAAGGGATTCCAAAAATTATTCTTAAAAGATTGATACCATCTTTTTAAATTTCTATTATATGAGCTGACACAGTTCTAAAAATTCAACAAAGGGCCGGAAAAGGCCTCTTTTATATTCAAAATTGTGGTTGAGGGTAATGTAATAATAAGATGAGTGCATGTGTGTGTGCCTGAATGGGTGTGTAACTGGGTGAAAGAACTTAACCCTTTAAGCCAACAAATGTATACATGTACAAATGCTCCATACTGATCTCCAAACATTCCGTAAAGAATTACTTAAGATAATTTGATAAAAGATTAAAATATTTTCCTTCTGGAAATTATTTTATTAATTCTCATAGGATCTTTCTTGATGATGTACATCTAATATTCCTGGGGAAAAATTGATGTTGGTCATGCACTCTTGGAACTTAAAAGGTTAACTGAAGGAAGAGTGGTGCGGGAATGGGTACATGGCTGGTGAGATGAAACATGTCATTGGAGCTTGAGCCACTTTTAGCATTTAATGGAAGCATTTTCATCACTTTTTGGATTAAAATATTCTACAGACTTAAATTTTTACCAAACTTTCCAGAAAGGCTGCTCACAACAACAATCTGTCCGTTTCGGCGTTCAATCATGTGGGGAAGAATTGCTTTTGTCAGGGAAATAGCGCCAACAGTATTCAAATCCAGAATTGCTTGGTCAACTTCCAGTGACGTCTTACTTATCAAACCCAGTTGTGCCCTTGCACCATTATTAACCAAAATATCAACCTGAAAAGAGACGAAGACACTGTGCGTAGGATCATATGGAAAGCTTCTACGCATAAAAACTTGGTTAGGACAGCACCTAGTGGTTTGAAACATTATACAGTACCTTTAAAATAAATCAATACATTGATTTTCCTCCTGGCATATTTTAAACCACCTAGTTTTGGTTAAGTCTGTGTTCTGCACTCAAATAGATAAATGTAATGTAACACTTTTTTAAAACCTTTTTTGCCAAAGACAAATATAATCACCAATAAAAAAAAGCCAGTAACTTTGTAACAATATTTTTTTTGTCATTTTTTCAGTTACCGTAACCATGCTCTTCATAATTCTAGAAGGAAAATGCATCGCTAGAAAATTCTGTATTTATAATACAGTCAAACCCCACTTTACAGACACCGGCTTAAGGACACCTCATTATTACAGACAATTCAATAATAATCAATAATTTCTTGTTCCTGGGAAAAGACAGCCCTCACACCAATGTTGAAAAGACAGGAACATCTAACGAAGAAACTCTAACAGCTCGAAGTACAAGATGAATACGATACGAACACACAAGAAGAGGAAAACCTACGCGCAAACAGTAACACAATACCACAGACACTGCCTACTGGGGCTGCATTTTCTCTAAATTCAACCTAAATTCAACAGACAACCTGTTAATATGGAACTAATTGAAAAGAGGTTTACTTAAGAAGTTAACATCATGGTCATTGACATAATTGGCACAAACTACACAATGTATAAACACACAGAAATTTAAATATTTAAGAGAAAACACTTAACTTACAGTGTACAAAAAAACCGAGACATACAGAATTAAGCATCAAGAAGACAACAGTCTTTAATTACATTGCCATAAGAACGAACTGACATACAGAAGAGCGTTAAGATGGTTGCCCCTTTAACTGAACATAAAAGGGAGAAACTTATAAGATATACCAAATTTTATATTATTAGTTTGATGCTGCTTATATAAAAATGTGATTTATTAAAATTAGAAGCTAGTGTTTTTTTTTTCTGTCTTGCAGTCTAGCTAGTGGTGCTGGATAAATCACACTAATGTAGAACCTGGAACAGCATGACATGAGGCAGCCACACAATGAAGTGTCAGGCTGCCCATGGGTCAACACTAATAATCAGCTTTGATGTCAGTTGTCAACCCTTATCCGGCTGTCCACTCAGACCAGCTGCTGTTAAATTCAAGACCTATATATACTAGTTTCTTTTTACCTTTCCAAAATGCTTGAGGACATCTTGGGCCAGTTTTTCATGTGTATCAAATTTTTGCAAGTCCAATGGAAGGACTAGAATTTCTTGATCTTTTTTAAATGATGAGTCAATGGCAAGGGAAATTGCTGGTAGGAAAGAAATGGTAAAAACAAACTCAGTACATAAATAAAAATCTTTGCTTCTACCTGCATTCAGACTTCAGGAGTCGACCTTTGGGGATAGGGTACATTCTTATGTTTTCACCTATATTACATACTCCTACACAAAGTGGAGCATTTTTTACTCTCTGTCAAGAGCAGGCCATACCACTACATCTGGGTTTCCATGTATCTGTCCGCTGCTCTAAACAGCGATCACACACTGCTGGGCAAGAAATCAGGTTCCATTTTTATCCTTAAACAGAGTCACCCTCAGACACATCCCCTCACCCATACTTAGAACAGTTACCCCCCACCCCGCCTCCATCCCTACCAACACACACACACCCAGGGTGAGACTTGCTCTAAAAATGTATCCTTATCAAAACAGGTTTTGGCCAGTGAAAGGCACCACGATGTGCATGGCATTTACCTGAAGTGGTCATTCGCTTTCTTTTGGCACAAGAAGATGTACAAAGTAAATCTCTTTAAAAGGCAATTTGTCACGTGATAAATATTTAGCTTTGTCACCATCTTCGGTCAACCAGCTAAAGAATCAAGCAGTGAGTTGGTTTTCCCGGACAGTTACCGCTCAATACAGGTCGACTGTAAGGCACGAAGGTGTTATCAACCTCGGCGGATAATTACACAGCCTCATCCCAAGAAATAATTGCTCGTTTCCAGACTAATCAAGCTCACCTGTATCAGACTATTTCAACCACAAGCTCTAAGCAGTTATATCATAAGCTTACTCACATTTATATCGTTTTTGACCTACCTGCACAGTTTTTCTTGACTCTTTCTAATTCATCTTTTCTTCGTGCAGAGAGGACCAACTTGCAGCCACATTTAGCCAATTCGTAAGCTAAATATTCACCGATACCGCTTGAAGCTCCAGTGATCCACACAACTTTCCCTCGCAGCGCTACGGAGGGATTTTCACCTATCAGTTCGTAAATCATAAGGACAAAATCTGCATCCTGATATTTTACAAGCAAAAAGCACAAAAGAGGAACTAAAACTGCAAGAACCAAAAGTGTTCGAGCCATGATGCAAAACTAATCACCCCCGTGACGAATGTTGCCTCCTAATATGGTTGACAGAAGACAGTCTTTGTCACGCAACGCTTCAATGGGGTCCTCCCCGCCAATTTTCCCTTACCTTTCAAAAGCTTGACACCGGTGGCGCTAAGGTGCAGGGGTCAATTCAATAACACTTTTGCAAAAAAGGAGGGTAATCTACAAGGTAGCTATTGTTTGCAGACTCCAAAACAAGCGTAGCAAGAGAGAATGAGCTAAGAGAGCGAATCTCCCATACATGGCCCTCCTCCTATGAAAACTATTCATGAAATCTATTCTTGGTTCTGCTGCGGGGACAGTTGGACGCATCTAGGTTACCACAAGCTACGACAACGATGAAAACATTTCTATTTACGGTGCGTGTGCGCACGATGTTCATGCCCGCAGGCAAACCAAACTGATACAAATCGTATTCTAAGTACGTCTTGAGCTAGCGCAGCCCGAGTCACTATGAAGCCCCAACCCCGGGGGGGGGGGGGCACTTGGGTATTTTTTGGGTGGGTGTGTGCCGCCCGGGACTCCAAATTGGCACCCAGAATTTCCCCTAAAATTGATACCCCGTTCTATATTCCGTTCTAAGGGGTGCAAAGAGTACAACAGTTTGCTTGTTAACGCATTGAGCCGTATTTTTAAAAGCAATCTGTCCTTGAATAATTTCAAATGGCTGCTTACAAAACTGGAGCTTTCGTGCGTTCGAAATATTATACCCCGTTCCAGAAAACGCCTCTGAAATGGATACCCCGTTCTAAATCAGGAGCTTCAAAATCACGACCCCGTTGGGCGGCACATACCCGTATAGGTAATGTATGGGAGTACCCCCCCTCCCCGGGGTCTGTGTTTTACTGAGAATTTACCATAATTCGTTCTTTGATAATCTATGTGTATATTAGAAGCTGATCGGGTATTGTCATAATGTAAATGCTCTTTCTTTGGTGTGAAATAATCTTCAAAAATAGTAGGTAATGTTCCACTGAAATATGAAAACATAAATAGGGCTATAAATTAGGTATTGAGTTCGCCTAAATATTCAATAGATCTAGAGATTGAAACAAATGTTTTGACTCTTCATTAAACATAGAAAACGTCATAATCGTAATTTTTTTTTTCTGTATCAAAAAGATAGCTATGTCATAGTCCAGATTGTGTTACAGTATAGTAAGTATGGATATATCATAGTATTGTATATTGTAGTTATTCCTGTCATTTTTGATATTTTGGTTGTCACCTGATTTATATGATATTATTTCAATTTCAACCTCTTTCTCAGTGACTGCATCTAAAGAGAAGGAATTTAAATATCCGTTTGTTAACTGTCCTTAAGTATAGGTGGTATAGCTTTCATCATTTTTTGAGATACGTTTAAATGGCCAAATGATAAAGTGGTCATTAAATTTATTTGCTATTTCTGTTGGATCTGTTATTGTTTCTGCTTTTTCCTTGAAGTTGCCTGGTAAATCTACTTTTATTTTTGTCATATAATAGACCTTGTCACGGTTTTCGACGCAATCTTGACGAGTAAGCAAACCCGTGAGAAATTACAGTGCAGTGTTTGTATGAGAATCTAATGTCGAATAATTTCCGTAGAACGGCTGTTCTGAAAAAAATATGAACATTTCACTCGTTTCAAGAGTAAGACCTAGGCGAAATTATAGCTAAAAACATGGCAAGAACACAACTCGAAGGGCGACATCTGCTATTTGGAGAATATTTGCTGAGCTGAACCAACCCTAAGCGTGCACTATCGAAGGTGAACTTAACATCGATGGAGGTAAGTATGTTTTAGCTTTGTTTTTAAACCAGGAATTATTTTGAATGAATATTGAATTCGGCTTTCGTAACACATGAAGAATTATGGAGATCTCGGAGGGTGTTATCCGCCTCGGCCTACGGCCTCGACGGATAACACCCTCCTCGATTTCCATAATTCTTTCCTAAGATACTCAGCCTCATTCATTAATTGTTTATTATTTAATCCTTTTTTTCTTGCTTTTTTTTAGTGGGAGCGGGGGATACATTTTGGGCCGTCGCATAAACCGGGGGGTAAGTTTTGGATGTAGACACTTTTTGGGGGTACCTTTTTAATATGCTTAGACTTGGTTAAAAAATCACCGGCCCGCCCTTACAATTGGAACTGACATTCCCTAAACTGTAGCATGAGAGAATGAGCTCAAAAAGGGAATCTCCCATACATGGCCCTCTATTCTTGTTCTATTGTTAAATAACAGGGCGTCCACACAATCTGTGTGTGTAGCCGATTTTATTTTACAGTAAATGTACTGGATTTACCGTTTGCCTCACCCATAGCGATATATCGCTAAGTATGTACATAAATTGCCCTGTACTATGGTCTTTTAAAGTGCCTGATTGATAGACTTCAACTTCAGAATTCAGCAGCACGCCTTGTTCCCGTGTCAAGAAAGCATGAACATATTACACCGATTCTTGGGTGTTTACACTGGCTCATAAGGTTCTCAATGGTCAAGCAACTACCTTCATCAAAGATCTGCTGAAGTATAAGAACTCCTGCTGCGTATTACGATCTTCAAACAAGCATTTGCATGATGAGCCCGTGGCTAAATTTAAGACCTATGGTGATAGGGCATACTCCGTTGCTGCTCAAAAATTGTGGAGTTAAGTCAGCTGAATAAGTTACCATCGGACATCAGGCTATCATCGTCACTTACTGTATTTAAAACTAAGCTTAAGACATATCTATTTACGAATTCTTTTGATTTATAGTTTTATTATTAGCCTGAATTGTCTTGAATAATGTATTAAGAGTTATGATTGTAAAGCGCTACGCACAATTAGTGGAGTATGGCGCTATATAAATGCATTTTCATTTTCATAAATCAATGTAAAATAAAGTTGAATTAGTTACCTGTGGTATATAGTCGTCCTTTTGCCTCAAAAGCGGTTTTTGAGCGATTTTGAAGTAGTTTGAGTTCGCCCTTTACTGTTCCTAAAGGGCGAACTCAAACTCCTTCAAAATTGCTCAAAAACCGCTTTTGGGGCAAAAGGACGACTATATACCACAGGTAAGGTAATTCAACATTTATTTAACATTGATCTATATACATAAAGAGATATCGCTATAGGTGAGGAAAACTGTAAATCCAGTACGTTTACTGTATAGTAACATCGGTTACACACACAGATTGGGGTAACCCAGTGGTTAAATCTACTCTTGGTTCTGCTGTGGGGACAGTTGGAGACATCTAGGCTACGACAACGTTGAAAAAATTTTATACAGAGCGTGCGCACACGATGTTCATACTGGCAGGCAAACCGACCGCAGGGCTCTTCTCTAGTGCGCATGTATGGAGGCGACAAAAGCAGAACAGATTACTATGGGGTCAGTAAAATGCATTTTCCACTTCCCGAGCGTTAAAAAAAATTCTTAATGGTAAAAAAGGCTTTACTCTCTAAGAGGTTCGATTTCCATAAACAGATGACGAAGATAAACGAACTTCTCGCTCTGCGTTCCATATTCTTTTAAATGACGATAATTGTGACGTAAACAACGGAAGTCTAAAACTTTCTTAAGCAGCCAGTTTTCCCTGCTTTCTGTGTTGTTTACATTGCGGCTTACAGGCTATGGAAGTACTGTTACTGTACAATAACAGTATTTCCAAAGTTTGTAAGCCGCGATAGAGTCCCCACAGCAGTTTATGTAATGCCCCAGTAAAGGGAAACTTTGCGGTTTTTTGCAAAAACAAAGCGTCATCACGGATGTCACGACAAGGACGGTACGACTTCTGGAAACGCGAGAAATATTTTTACACTCAAATTCGAGGTTACTTCACTTCTCTAAATCAGAAAATACTACTTTATATCAATTGTATGCTGTGAGAAGACTTTACATTTTCGTCAAGGTAAATAATCCTTTAATAGATAACAGTATACCTTAATGTTCATAACGCTAACTAGAAGATACATATGTGTATCACTAAGCCAGTTTCAGAACAGTTTCGGTCGCGTGCAAACGTGTGTGTGGTGTACGTGAGAAAGACTTACACATGTGCAAATGTATAGACTTCAGTCCATGATTGTAGAAACTATAGCTACGAGTACTTCAAATCTGGGGTCAATTTAATTAAACTTTTGCAAGTGCAGTTTACAAGTTAAGCTATTGTTTTTAGACACTAGAACAATGGGCACAATTGTAAATCACATTTGTGAAAGTTTTATCTCATTGGCCCCTGGACGATCACCTTCTGACATGAACTGCGGTTTAGACTGCATTCTAACAATGGTTTATTTCTATTAAAATGAAATGGAAGGATTGGAATTTTTTATGTTTGACATTGCAATTAGATTGGTCTAGACTGTTGACAGGGACACTAATAAACTAGCACGGTCAATAGGCTACTTCCGAGTTCCAAAAACCCTCACTTTCAAAATGAGGCTAGGTGCACAACCTAGTTTTATTTGCATGAGAATGAAAAATGATTTCCATATCAAAGGCTGAGCACCTACCCTCGTTTTGAAACAGAGACCCGGGGGAACTCGGAAATGGCCTATTGATCGCGCGGGGTCTCGGATTATGCAAAAGACAAGGTTTCAAGAGGTACACCAGAGGCCGTCCCTTTCACTGTTACGTTGTAATTTACGCTTTGTCTTGAGGAAGATCCAACATCTGTTTGGCCATCTTCATCGAAATTTTCTTCCCAAGCCTGGAGGTAGTACGAGAAAGGAGAGAGTTCAAAAAAGTGAAATGTGCAACAACTATACTAAAATAATCGGTCAGTATAAAACATGGACTGCGGATTGCGGACTACGGACTGCGGACTGGGTATAAAATATGGACTAGGTATAAAACGCGGACTAGAAAATACGGACTGGGTATAAAACACGGACAAGGTATAAAACGCGGACTGCGGACTGGGTATAAAATACGGACTACGGACTACTTTGGTAAAAACCGTGCAAATTGGTTCTAGGTAAGGAAAAATAAGATCAGAATATCGCTAAATAGCAAGACACAAATAGCGAAAACTATAATTTCTATATGTTTGCTTTGCTCGAAATCGCGCGCATTTACAAGGCCCTAAAGCGTTTTGCTGACTTTCAAGGACCCATCTGTTATAAGGATGCCCAAAATACAGAGATGAATCTCATAGTTTATTAGATATAATCCGTGTAAAGTTTGCTTATCATTTTCGCATAAATTATGACCTAAATTTGGAAACCGCTGAATTTCTCGAATTGGGTCTTTGCGATTTTGGTGAAACTCTGTTCAGCGCAAGGCACTAATGCGCACTATGTGTAGCCGAGAGATTTTCACGAAAAAATGCTGGCAACAGCAGATTTTCGACTCAGACCTTAAAGGGGCGTGGCATTATAACCACGTGACATTTACTCCGATCGCCAAAAATTTTATGTTATATTGTAGATTGATCTATATGTTATCCATTCTATGTGTTATACTTACGATAAAAGTAAAGATGGGGATACCAGAGAGCTTCAAAGTAGGATGGTACTCCCTAAAAAAACTGGGTCGAGTCACCTTAAGGTCTCTAATTTCACGTTTTGTGAAGGACGTGAACACAAGACAACGACTTTTTAAATTTCTTCTCCTGAACTTCGATACAGTCTTTTAGAATTCAACTCCAGAAAAAAATCCCAACATTTCACAAATTGAACGAGATGGAATAAGATCAAGTTTGAAGCAACCCGAATTCACTTTTTAAGTGACGTTTTCGAGCCGTCGCCGTCGTTTAAGTTCCCTCTTATTCAGGGTCTGGAAGGGGTTTCGCGTGATCCGTGTGATGACCGTTAAACACTGTGAATCGGAAAAACTCATGAAACAGATGTAAGTGTTGTGACGAGGGTTCGTAGTTAAACCATGTATAAGTGAAAAATTGTAGAGCTTCGATTTTATAGCAATAAAATTCATTGGCAGTTAACTTTGTAGTGGTCAAACAAAAAGCAGAGAATTGCCAGTTTGATATGCACCATACTTTATGTTTCCTTCCCATCATAGCGTCTTTTAAGACAAACTCTTGCCTACAGTAGTCCAGAAACCACTAAGGATCGTTGATGGACTTGATCAGTTCGTCACCTAATCACGTGATTCGTGAAATGACTCCAAAAGGTAACGTGATTCGTGAATGTACGGAAATTTAACCCGTGATTCGTGATTTAGACCCCTATTCCAGACCCTGATTATTGACCAACTGGAGTACAGAAAAATAGATATTGTCAATCCTAATAACCACGAGACGAAATAAACATGAAGGATCGAAATCGATTAAAACCTACAGACGTGCCGTGAACCCGCTGAAGAAAGTCTGTTTCCTGAGAAATCCCTTAGAATAATTGTCGAGGCAAAAAACGTAAACATTATGAGTTATATTTGCGACCTGATTTCGCATGTTACTGCAAAGTGCGGCAATGTTAGCGAAGAAATTACTGGTAGATGGCAAAATAACAGCTTGGGTCATGCGCCAAACAAATATGTCCTGTGGGCAATATATGTAATGAAGTTTTGGATAGCCAAACATTGTATGACGAAAAATTTTGCTTTCTTGGAATCGTTTGCTATCAATATTTAAATTTTATGCTTCTAGTAAAACTTATTGCTGCAAATTGGCCAAAATCAACTTCATTAATAATGTACTGTTATATTTCTGTAACCAGATTGGTCAACTTTGTCTCCGTGGCACGGTTACGGTAAACGCACTGTAAGTCAAAATGATAGGAATGTTATTGAAACCTCTTTTTTTTTGTTCAAGATTTTGCATGGTCCAGTTCAATAAAAAGGAAATCTGACAAAGATTCATAAACTTCATAAACATTTTGCACTGCACCGCATCACCTATGATAATAGGGGGGTAGCCACTCGTACGCACGGTACGCACGTGCGTACCTGAAAAAAAAAACATAAAAAAGAGAAAAAAAGCAAATAAAAAAGGTTGGTCATTTTCAAAGGAACAGTTTGCCTCAATTCATTTAATTCTACTTGTTTCTTTGAAATATATATTTTTGCCAAACACCCAAGTGTCGTTTTCCTCAAATCCGATTCATTGGTGGCAATTATTGGTGGCTCGAGAAAAAAGCGGGAAAAAGGCGAAAGGAGCAAGCTGTATGACGTAAAGCGTGAACGCGTTCTTTGCACCACAACATGTGTTCGCAGGTTCACTCTGTCAGTCAAAACAATGTGCAAAAGGACGCAAAAAATCACTCATTTGTAAATGATACTACTTGACTCCTACTTGCTTGTGCGTACCTCTGGAAAAATCCTGGCTACGCCCCTTCTATGATGAAAGTATTAAATATTTTAACATACCATTTGAAGAAGTTTGGAAAGTACTGGTTTAAGTAAGGACCTGGAAGAGCTGGATATTCTGCTATCCAGACTTCATCCAAATTGTTTGCCATGGTTACGGCCATCAACTTCGCACAGCGTTCAGTTGGCATAGTTGGAATTTTGGCTACTTTCTTTATAAAATCCTCGGATGGGGGAGCCTGAAAGACAAATAAATTAGCCAGCGAGCAAGCTCTCCCTGGTCTCTCGTGGGTATAGGGGTGGGCTGCGGAAAAAGCGCCCCGGAGAGCTTGCTCGCAAGCTAGGAATAAATTGTCCATTGAGATAACCTCCCTGCGGAGCCAGTTTTGCTTAATGATACTTCACCAAGCGGAAAAGGAAAGAATAATTAATAACTAGTATTTTTGTGCTGTTGTCTTTAAGTTTGAATTTCAGGTGCAGCTGTTTTACAGGGTACATTTGACGCTATAATCACCTATAGACTAAATGACAGAAACAGCTTTACATACAAATGAATTAATTCATGTAATTTGCTTCTTGACAGTATGCATACTGTTTTGCATATATTTAGCCAAGCTTTAACGTAGATGTATTCTCCCAAATGTTGCATTAATCACTTGTTTTAACCTCCTCTGCAATCTTACGACGGCCAGTTACCTTGATTTGTCTCCAAGATGCCATGAGCAAAAAAATCTACTATCTACATGTATCCTTCCGTGAGCTTCAGCTGTGGTTACGAAGCTACTGTGAAGATGTTTTATTGTACGTGACCTGAACCCTTTAAGCCTTGTTAATATCCATATACAAATTCTATAGACTGATCCTGTTTTGCACAGTTCTATAACAAAAGCCAGGTTTTATTACCTTGTTAATGTCTTCAGTAAAGGCAACCTTTATAATGTCAGACTTGACAGGTCCTGGACAGATAATCTGGACACCAATGTTGTACTCTGACAACTCAATGCGAGCTGTATCAAAGTAACCCTGGAAAAGAAATTTGTATAATAACTAATGTCAGTAGAAAAATATTTCATCATTTACACTGAAGAATAAAAACGAGGTGCTTGGAAAATAACTTTCCAATTGAATATTCATGAACATTGAGAGTAACATTTAAGCTTGTGTTTGCTTGAAACAAAAGTTGGGCATCATGCAAGCTAGTTGTCAAGCCAAACGTTTTAAGTGTATTGTTGTACACATGTTCATTTCTTGGAAATCAATATGTAAATTAGGAATTAATGAAATGTTAAACGCTATTTCTGTTAAATACCAAGGGTAAAAGATCAAGGGTCCATGGGTTATTAATTTTTTCCTTAAATGAGTCATCACACACATTGGCTACACATTCACAACAATAAAGAAACATCTGATTGTTTTTTTGAGGAATACATACGTGCAATGCATGTTTACTGGCAGAGTATGTACTGGTATAAGGCGACCCTGAAAAAAGATAAATGTCAACATAAAAGCACAAGAATAATAGTATTAAATATTCATTTCTGCATTCTTATAATCATATCTCCAGAAAATGAACTTACAGAGTTCTAAAAAATAAACCTACAAGGTTTATACAAAAACGCCAGAAATGGGTTGCCAGATAATTTTACAGAAATATATTAAAGTAGTCATATGCATTTTTATATATGTGCATACTTTGCAAGTTTTGCAAAAAAATAATGTTCATGGTCATTCACAATAGCTTGCATTGAATAAATGCTTGTTTTTTTTTTTTAATTTATATAACACAACATAAACTGCATGTATGTATTCGCTGTAGCTAAGAATTATGTATATGGGCTGTGGTGCAAGTATGTGAATGTGCAATTGCACACAAATGACTGTGGCCAGTCTTTGACCCCGGTCAACCCCTGTCTGAACAGGCTTCTGATGCAGGGGTGGGTGGGTGTGTGGGTAAGTAAAAGAGCTAGTAAGGAGGTGACAGTTAGCAGATGAACATAATTTATGGTTAGGTAGGTGTGTGACTATGGGCCGAAAGAGGTCTTACACAGGTGAGTAGATGTGCCACTAAGTAATAGAGCTAGTATAGAGTGAGAGAGTGCATGTGTCTGTCAAGGTGGGTGTACGTGTGACTGTAGGGAAGAGCTAACTTAAGCAAATGAGTAGGTGTGTGACTGGGTGAAAAAACTACAAAATTAGGGAGAGGGTACATGGGTGGGGTGATTGCAGGGTAAACAAATCAATCAGAGACATGATTTGAGCTTAAGCCATTTAAGTCTCCAAAAGTATTACTGTCAGCTTTTGATCAGGAGTTAATATGGTAACAGTGTACAGACTTATAGGAACATTACCGATCTTTCCAGAAAGGCTGCTAACAATAACAATCTGTCCTTCACGGCGTTCAATCATGTGGGGAAGAATTGCTTTTGTCAGGGAAATAGTGCCAACAGTATTCAAATCCAGAATTGCTCGGTCAACTTCCAGTGACGTCTTCCTCAATAAGCCAAACTGGCCCCTTGCGCCATTATTGACCAAAATATCAACCTGGGAAGAAATCAAGACAGCTTAATAAAACTACATGGAAAGCCCAGAGGGTACTCCTTATAATGGCCTATACAGGGAGCTCCACCCTAAAGGGTACGTTTTTTAGGCCTCAGGTAGCCTGTGTTACAGGCAGCTAATGGGGTAGGGGTTGGGAGGAAGGAAAAAAGGGAGGGGGATTGGAGAAAGAGAGGGTAAGGGATGCCTGCTATAAGAATCCCCTTTTGTTCATTTTTGCACCTGCTGGCGTCCGCAAATTCCTAATTGGCTGATCCGAGATGAGTAACTTAGTAGCATGTATTAATGAGAAACAACCATCATGATAATGCAAGTATGTGTGTTTTACTGGCGTAAAGCTTTGGAAGATCAAACTTACGTCAGTCGTGTAGGAACTTAATGCTGAAACCCGAACTAGAACCAACTGTAATAGCTTGTTTATGAAGCAGCAGATATTCAGGAGGTTTTGTACACTGGATTTGTCCAAGCACTGAGCAGCAGTTCAAAGTGATTGCTATTCTTGTCAGGTAACTACAAAGCTGATATTCACAAGAGCACCGGGTTACAATAATATTATTTAGCATTGGAAGAATTTTAGAAGCTGGAGACAGGACTTTTCCGCAAAATCTAATACCACCTTGAATGACCTTCAAAATGGTTCGTAAGGAGAGTGCTGAAGCTTCGGTAACAGCTGTCTGTTGAGCTTTTTGACAAATGATTATTATTCTTCTTTTATAAATTATTCACGTTTCAGGCTGGTGACTGTTCTGTACTTGTGACCAAATGTGTTTGATGAGGCAAGGCCAAAAGTTTTTCCTTTATTCACACAAAATTGATCATTGCATGCTTGTCGTGTTTGCTGTGCAAGAACAGTAAAAATGTTTTATTTGGCTTGATTATGATATCACTTGAAAATAGCATCTCGACTTGACAATTTCTGGTCCAAACAAAGTAACAACATTAAGTCTGGACCATCCTGAGAAGAGCTCCCTCCTCGTTATTGGTCATGGTTATTGAAGTTATCAGATTAGTTAAGATATTGGTTGGCAGAATACAAAAACACCGGCTCTTAAATAGCAGGCACTCCCTTCCCTTTTGCACTTTTTTCCCTATCCCCAACTGCTTCCCCTTTTTGCACTACCACACAGTCTACGTGTAGGCCTCAGGTATAAAAAAGGGTAGGGATTTCATGGATAGGTAGGGAAAATCTATCATTTTCATTTGTAAATTAAAGACCTAAAGAGCTGATAGAAGAAAATTATTCATGGCTGTGAAAAAGTCAATAAAATTTTCTACATTCTTCACGTGCTCTCTTGACCTGGCAGCATGCCATTTGCTGGTCTGTTGGGGCATAGTTATATTACTGTCTGTCTTGTCAAAATATGAGGTCAACTGTATATCTAGCATGTGTCATGGAAATTATGAAAATCAATATGAGTGTCTTTGTCCGATGTGGATTCAGCACTAATTGATATTTATGCATCTGTCATAATGGCGACCATTGACAGTTAAAGCTGTTTGTTTTTTCTTGCTGAGAAAACCAAAGTTTGTAATTATATAACTAACAATAAGCTTTTATATTTATGAATTTTGCAAATAGATGTAAGTTTGTTTTGTTTTGAAGTCTGGTGTTGTATATTCAAACTGACAGTAATTATCAGACAGCATGGCCTGCTGGCCAATGATGGGACTACTCAATTAAAAGCAGTTATACCCACGGTTGGACTGACATTGTCCACTCAGACCAACTGCTGTTGAATTCAACCCTCTATATACTTGTTTCTTTTTACCTTTCCAAAATGCTTGAGGACATCTTGAGCCATTTTTTCATGTGTATCAAATTTTTGCAAGTCCAATGGAAGGACTAGAATATCTTGATCTTTTTTAAACGATGAATCATGGGCAAGGGAAATTGCTGATGAGAAAGAAATAGTAAGATCAAGCTCAGCATATAAAAAAGTCTTTGCTTCTGCCCAATGTTTTGAGGCATCATTTAGACTTCAAGGGCCTCAAGGGGATGGGGTTCTTTGTCAATATATCTATGCTGCTGGACAAGGTGTGTTTTTGTTGCTTCTCTATCGTCCAGAACATAACCTGCCAGCAAGCTCTCCGGGCACTCTGGCTGCGGGACAGGAAAAGGAAGGAGTGCTTGCAACTACATCTCTGGAATTTGATTATCTGCATTGAGAAATGCTGATTGGCGGAGATGACATTTGCAATCAAAACATTACCCTTGGCACGTGTTTTTCAATGTTTGTTTACATTCGTGCTCGTTTTCTCTTCACGCTGATTGACAGAAATCTAAAAGCTCAGTCAACGGGGAGCTACAGGGGAACTGGAGGTGGAATTCAAATTCCAGAGACACGGTTGCAAGCTCTCCTTCCTTTTCCCGCCCCACCACCAGAGCATTCCAGAGAGCTTACTCACAGGCTATATTCAAGAACAGGGCATGAATGTTTACTTGTCCATTGTCCATTTCCCTAAACAGAGCTCAAACAGGGAGGTGGTTGTTGTGTACCTGGCAAATGTTTTTTTTTCTCCCAGGTCCTGAAATCCGTTAACCCCTGACAAAGGAAAATCTGGAGATTCTACCAAAAGTAGTGAGAATCTATTTTTTTCCCAATCGAATTAAACAAACATTTTTTTCCATTGGGTGAATTGACTGTTTATTCAAATATTACCTTGTTTTATTTGTGATCATTCTTTTAACAAGATGTCGCTTTCTTTGATGACTCTAAGAGGCCTGACGGATGGGGGCACATTTAACTGGGAATTAGAAACTTATAGCAAGGGGTCACTTGATTTTGGATGAGCAAGTTCATGGCCAAAGATGTTAAACTAAGTACCATCAAGGCTTAAACAGGTACTAGCATTCCCCTTTTAAATTTCTCTTTTTATTCAGCAAGGTAACTTTTCATTCAAAACAATATTTCCACCAAAAATGTGAGATTGGGAGGCTTGTTGTGAGGCCATGAGAAAACTCAAAAAATCGTTAGAGTTGGCAGGTCTGAGGGTCATCTTCGTAGGGGAGGACAGGGGTGAGAACCTGAGAGAATAGGAAGCAGGAGAGGTCAGGAGGTGAAAGAGGAAAGAGCCAAAGGCAGGGAGTTCTTTAAAGTGGAAAGTGGCAGAAATAGAGAGAATTTATTCAACAAAGCTTAATATTTTGCAATAAAAAAAGGGTAAATAGAGAAAGCCAAGGGAAATGGGGAATGCAAGTGTAGAAGGTGGCAGATTTAAACCCTGCCCCCACCCCCCATCACAACTTCCAAACCCTCAGTAAGTTTGCTTTAGCTATACTCTAAAACTTGGGTCAAGTGCCCCCACTCTCAACATTTTGCACACAAACGGTCACACTAAAGCTGAGTACAAGCCCATGGAGTTGACAGGCATATCATCAACTATCTCAGGGGCCTCAAAAGGGAGCTGAAGAAGAAAAAAATGTATCATGAAAAATTTGAACATGTTAAAACCCCGTGTAAGTAGTAATTGATGTTAAAACCCTCATCTCAAACTGGCTGTATCTTAATAAACCAACCATTCTTTAAAACCTAACACTGTCAATTTTGTTTTGTGTTTGTGTGTTTGATAAAAGAGGTTGGTAGGCCTACAGTTGAACCTCTCTAATGGACCCCGATGGGACAGAGTGAATTAGGGAGGTGTACATATAAGAGAGGTCACTATGATGACGTCACTTTTAAGACCCCACTGACAGGTTTAAGTGTTCAGTAACTAAAATGATCTAAAATCAAGCCCAAAATTCAGTGTATTGTTAATTTCTGATTCAAAAGTGATTAAAATTATTTGTATTTCTCAGTTACATGATGTACAAACGAATTTTGGAACAAACTAAATACTGCCCTCAAGATAAAGTGATAAAATTTTAATGTTTGTGTAACCGCCGACAGGACGTACATACCACAAATTAACGACACCTGGTCCCCGGAGTGGCCGTAATAAAGAGGTTAAGCTTAAGTTTGTATAGATTTGCTCCCAAGGGCCGAGATTTTGTGTCCGTTGTCCGTATTCGAGAGGGTCCGTATTATAGAGGTTTCTTTTAGAGGAAATGTATGAGAATTTTGTCGGTACATAGGAAACTGTCGGTATTGGAGAGGTGTCCGAAAAGCGAGGTTCGACTGTACACAACTTTAACCTCGTGCCAAAATGCTGCTTGTTCCAAAAATTTTTTTCAGCTCTGACGGGTACATTATGCTCCAGAGGGTTCTACGTTTCGGCTGAGCAAATGTGATTTTTGCCGCTTGTTTCACACTTAGAGATCATGGCAGGCATATTGATTTCTGGTCGGCAGTATTTTCCCTGTGATGCAAGAGCTTTATTTTTCTTTGACTTCTTTGACCTCTCTTGAGGCGTAAAGCCCTTTATGGCTGCTAAATAAGGGTGTAAGCTGAATAACTAAACGATTCATAGTCCATGAATGTGGTGAAGGTTCGTTATATCGAGGAACTTTTTTATATATTATACTATAAATCTTTCGTTACAAAGAGGACTTCGAGGTTCGTTTTATTGACGTTCCCTGTTTCACCGGATTCATCGCGTTACATGGTGACCTGATTACCAAGGTCCCGTAAATTTTGGAAATATATTTTTTAAACATAAACATATTTTTTAAGGTGTTGATCTTACCTGCACAATTTTTCTTGACTCTTTCTAATTCACCTTCTCTTCGTGCAGAAAGCACCAACTTACAACCATATTTAGCCAGTTCGTAAGCTAAATATTCACCGATACCACTTGAAGCTCCAGTGATCCACACAACTTTCCCGCGCAACGCTACGGCGGGATTTTGGCCGATCAGTTCATAAATCATAAGCACAAAATCTGCATCCTGATATTTCACGAGCAAGACGCACACAAGAGGAACTAAAACTGCAAGAACCAAGTGTTCGAGCCATGATGCTAAATGAAAAGACCACCAAATAAACAAGGGTGTGTGACCAATCGCGTGACACAATCCAAAGTGCAAACAGGAGCGGACTGGACCAATGGACCCTTGGACTGCTGGAGTATTTCTTGGAGGAGTATGTCTAAATGTCGCGGGTCGCGACTCGCGGGTGCGGGTAAGTGTCGCGGGTAAAAATAAATCACCAAATTTAACAAAAAGATAAAATAAACAACAACAAAAAAAATTTTTTTAAATTTTTTAACGAAGACTAGTTAGCAACACTAAGGAAGACTTACTGTAGTTATACGCTTTTTCGTTTATCTCCGACACTTTTCGTCTCCTACTAAGACTTCTTCAGGGAATGAATACAACTGACAAAGAACAGCATATATAACACGTTTTCTGCGTAAGTAAAATTTCCGATAGAAGTTTGAATAATAACTTAACTATGCTGTAAACGGACGTTATACGAAATGTTATTGCGTGTTGTTATATTTTGGGGGCCATACGATCAGCGCTAATCGTATGGCCCCCCAAAACTCAACGGAACTATCGAACTCCATCAGGATAAAGAATGGATCGAAGTAAACCTGGAAATATTCTTCCTTTTTGTCAGTGTGAAAGTTTTACCCACGTGCACGGGTATTGTTGCCGTGATCAAGCCGCCAGTAACGTGGGAAAAATTCGATTTACCAGGATGGCAAATTCTTTCGTGCTATCGCGCCAAAATTGAGCACGAACGACGAATGACAACTCTCAATTCATACTTTTTGGTGAGGAATTAAGTACACGCAAGTCTCATTTAGTGCAAAAAAAAAAGTCAAAGCTGTATTTTCGATGAACCAAATTGTGTCTTCTGAATCATATATACATAGGGCTGAAAACCATTTCTTTTAAGTAAACAAGTCACATAAGCTGACACTGCGAACGCCTACACTGAATAAAGAAAGGGTCAAGAGGGAGAGAGAAACATAGGGGTGGTCAAGAATGTCGTTCAAGGGGAGGGGAGAATTCTTTCTTCAAAGAAGTAGGCACCTTTGTAAGATCTTGCTGGAGGTCTTAATCATCTCTATGTATTTAATTTCAAGAGCTCGTAGTTAAAAAAAAAAAGTTCTTATTGAAGTATTATAAGATCTTCTTAAATGTAATTGCTATTTCTAACTCTTTCCTGTCTAATCTATCACAGCGCTAAACCCTAGTTTCACTTGCCATTTCCAGGTCATAGGGCGGGGAGGGAGGTGTTGACGAAATTTGGATTTTTCCATTTTTCCTCAAAAATGAAGATAAAAATGCACTAGGCATAGAGGAAACAAGATTTAAGAATGATTACTCGTAACATGTAATGATAAAAAAAACCTTCTGGGAGATTACGCATTTACGCGACCAAAATTAATTTTATTTGTCTTGATTTGCAGAAAAAAGAAAAAAAGAAGGATTTTTTTAAAGTTAGTTTTCAGTCCGATACGGTTTCGGCTGTTTAAGGCGGGCACTGAATTTTTACACTCCCTTTTCAATACACTTCGCTGCTACATATAGGTAATATAGAGGTCAGCAAAGGACCAACTACTTTTTTTGTAATATTGCAACTTAGTATCCTTAAACCCTCAGAACCCCTGGGCGTACAAGATAGGGGAGTGGGTGAAATCCCCGGAAGGTTTTTTGAATCAACCACCAAGACAAGTCATCACATATCCATTGATACTTTTCTTTTCTCTATCAGAACTTTAACCTCCTCCCCAACAAATCCCAAACGCAGGTAGCTCGGTTACTTAGTGCAATGTTAACTAGCCAATGTAGTTTTAATCATGTGGATTTTTCTTTAGTGACTTTTTCCTTTGTATCGCCCTTTGTTAGCTTTAAAGTATTGCAAATCTTCTTCGAAAGATAATCAAATTTTCCTTTATTTTATTAACAATTTAATGTTAAATTTGGTGATTTATGTTTACCCGCGACCTTTACCTGCACCCGCGACCCCTACGCGCGAGTCGCAACCCGCGACATTTAGACATACTCACAAGAAGAGTATTTTTTAGACCATTTTTTGCACCAGTTTAAGGAAGGGGCGGGTGAGCAATTCTTCTTTATCAGTGGGGGGGAGAGTGGTAATTTTAAAAATTCAATTTTTGAAGCAAGGACCAGCTTACAAAAAAGGAGGACTGGATCCTAATAAAGGATCTGATCAGCAATAAGTGAAAATAAAAAACAATATAAGCAAGGCTGATGTAACAGTCGGGGATATATACAGAAGACTCTGAAGAAGGAAGGCTATGCCTTCCGAAATATTGGTAAAAATATATATATATATTCTCTACGGTAAAATCAGTCTTGCTTCTTGTGTATTATATTGTGGTAATTTTAACAATATTCTTAAGGAGAGTTTAGCCTGCGTAGCAAGCGTTTCCGCGCGGTTTTAGCCTGAGATCATGCCCTCTCCCTATTATCCCTTTTATATTCCTCTCCCCTCGTCCGCCCTTCAAAAAAAAAAAAAAAAAAACGCCTGATCGCAGGTTAGCGCGGTTTAGGAGCAAAGAACTAGGAACGAGAGTCGGAGACCGCGCGAAAAATGGCGCAAGTAAAAGAGCGGGGAGGGGGCGGGGAAGAAAGGAAGGAAACCAGAAAAGGAGTCCCAGAACAAGGATTTCGGCGCTGTTTCGCAAACGGACTTATAAGCAGAGTTTAGTTTCGTCTGTGGTGCAGGCTACATTATATTAGGGTGGACACAAGAAGGACATACAAGAAGGTCGGAGGGCGAGAGGAAGACCAAAAACTACTTGGAGAAGGACTGTCAAGAAAGAAGAGGTGGGAAGTAGCCAAAGCGGTTGCAGGAGACAGAAAGTGTTGGTCAGACAGCGTGGAGGCCTTAAGAAGCGACGAGACATGATGATGATGATGATGATGATGATGATGATGATGATCAGGCGCGCAGGGACTCATGGGAAGGGACAAAGGAAAAATAGCGTTTGTGCGGTTGTTTGTACGAGAGTGGAAAAGCTTGCTTGGCAGGCAATCTCGACCCAGAGCTCTTCTGCACATGTAGAGGAGAGGGATTAACGATCAAGAGCCTTCCCAAACCCGTAAGCACTGGCGTCGAGAATGGCTTCTTCTATAGTTTTGACATGATGTGGTTTATTTGCATTTGCATAAGAAGGCGCATTCTACAGAAGGGATTTTCGTGCGTTTCGAATTTTGGAGGCTTGTTATCAGAACATGACAGTACTATAGCTCGACAAAATTAAGTGCCATCATTATCAAAAATACAAGTTTGTCTGATTAGCCTTGCATTTGGTTTTAAGCACACCTGCCAACTCTCACGCTTATACTGCCGTGAGTCTTAAGATTTTCTTTCTCATGGCCTCCCGACAAGCCTCTTTTGGGATAATATCATTTTTGATGGCACGTTACCTAAACATTTTGGCCATGAAGTTGCTTTTAATATCCGGAATCGAACGCCGGACCCCTTGCTGCAAGTTTTGTCTCAGTTTATATGCCCTCAATTCCCATCTTGTTGAGAGGGACCACAAATAAAGCAAGGTAATATATAAATAACGAGTTAATTTACCCAATGGAAAAAAAGGTTCGTTTAATATTGATCGAGGAAAAATATAATTTCACTACTTTGTGTAGAATCTACAGATTGTTTTCATGAGTCTCCAGATTTCCCTTCATTAGAAGTTGGCAGGTCTGTTTAAAGTCTTATCATAGTAAGGTCCCCACACCGAGATTCAGCTTCACTCCCCAGCTGCTCAGTATTGATGCGGTCCTTGGATTACTGCAAGTTATTTTCTGAGACTATGCAGTGGTTTTTGCTCCAGCATTCATGTACAGTTCTGTCATAATTTTCAACATATATTTCTTGGAAATCCTAAAGAAAAAATAACAATCACGTTCAGGATAAGGTTCAAATTTATTAGTCAGGCACAAGGGGAAGAAGTGGGGCGGGGAGAGGAGAGGGGGAAAGGGAAGGGGAATGGGAGAAGGGAAAATGGAAAGGGGAAAAGCTGAAATGGGGTTAGAGAAAAGATGAAGCGGAAGATAAGAGAAACAGAATGAGGGGGAAGGGAAGTAGAGAAAGGGGGAAGGAGGAAATGGGAAATGGGGAGGGGAAGGGGGGAAAGAAGAATGGGGAAGGGAAAGAGATTGAGGGAGGGGGAAACGATACGTAAGTGTTGAAGGATAGACATCTTACTTCGCATACTTACAGGTATATCCAGTTTCATTTTAACTCAAATTAATAGTGATAAATTTCTATTGAAAACTGTAAATTTTAGACTGGATCAAAGTGAACAATTCTGAAAAACTACTACATGTACTACAAGACACACATACCATCTAAAGAGGTTTGGGAAGTACTGGTTTAGATAGACATTAAGTAGACTTGGATATTCTGATATCCAGACTTCATCCAATTTGTTTGCCATGCTTACTGCCATCAGTCTCGCACAGCGTTCTGTTGGCATTCGTGCCATTCCATCAAAGTAATGAGGTGAGTCTTTAAAAGCCTGCAAAAGTGACAAAATGCTTGTTTAAGGGCATGCTGAAACATACTTTGCGGCCATAAATATATATATATATATGCCAGTACTTGGCATCTTGAAAAAATGATTTTGAGAAAAATGTTGTAAGTGTACCTTGGCTTGAGATGTTGCAACATGCTGAAATATTTGGTAGCAACACAGTTTTGCTCTCAAAAAAATGTTGTTCAACCAAGCTTCAATCCAATAAAATTCACTTACTAAACTAAATTGAACAGTGTCAGGTATAGTTTTTAAAAATAGCTACACTGTTATCATCTTTGTGGTTGCACTTGCTGATGAACCCAGTGTACCTACTTAATTTGGCTAAGATCTTCAATTTAATTGTGAGAATGTTGAAAGGATGCAGCAACTTTTAAACTCCTTATTACATACCACATTTATGTCCTCGGTGTAAGCATACTTAGATATCTCTGACTTGACAGGCCCCGGAAGGACTGTCTGGACTCCAATGTTGTACTCAGCCAACTCAATGCGAGCTGTGTCGAAGTAGCCCTGAAAGAAAAGTCAAAGACAAACAACATGTAAGGATCAGCACAGGTGTAATTTTATAGCAAGTGATTAAGGAGCGCTAAGTTTTAAAGTGAGTGTTTTCTGCCTTGTATCCAGGCACTTCTCAGGATTTTCAGTCACTTTTCTTTTGTTCTATTTGAGAATAAAATTAAAACTAGGATTTCATGATGCTGAGTATACGAAATAAGTATGCGGGGAATTGAACTCCTGAGAAGTCCATTTGGTTTTATTTTCTTTAGTTTCCTATGAAAGCGCCGTGGGAAATGCCCAGCCCCTGCCTGGCCCTGAGTGTTAGGGCTGTAATAATTTATCCACAATAATAACCTATTAGAATCCGATTACCCCTTTAAGTCCCAATAGTGACCAAGATCAATTTTCTCCTCACAATATCCATACACTGTCAAGAGATAAGTTATAAGAATTAATAAAATGATCACACAAGAAAAAATGCCTTGATCTATTATCAAATTCTCTCTACTTATTCTTCAAGAAAATGTATAGAGATCAGTTTGGAGAATTTGTATTTGGATACTGGGGCTTAAAGGGTTAACTGTAACTCCATACCTGCAGTGCATGCTTACTGGCACAGTATGTAGCTTCATAAGGCACTCCTATCAGAAATAATATACCAGATACAGTATTTCAATAAAATCATACACTAACATTAACAAATTATGTGCTTCAGTCAGAAAGAAGTAACAATTACCAAACTTTCCCAAGACACTGCTCACGATAACAACCTCTCCCTCACGACGCTTGATCATGTGTGGTAGGATGGCCTTAGTTAAGGATATTGTTCCTACAGTGTTCAAATCCAAAAGTGATCTGTCTACCTCTAGGGATGTTTTTTTCACTAATGACCTCTGTGATCGAGCACCATTGTTGACTAGAATATCGACCTAAAAAGCAAACAAGGTATTACTCAGAAAAATAACCTAAAGCTGGAAAATGAATCTGAAAGATGACAGTGCAAAGAAAGTTCAGTTTATTTTCTAACATCCAAAGGTGAATTTCTAGTTTATTTTCTAACATCCAAAGGTGAATTTCCTCTTCAATACCAGATTTTCATGTTGACAAATCCTCAGGCAATAATGTTCAAAAGATAAATATAACTGTGTATCATCAGCATAAAAGTGATAAGATATATCATGAGATCTTGCAATATCACCTAAGCTAGACCTGCCCAACATCAGGAAAATACTCATCCATTGAGCTACAGAGGGATTGATGGAGCACAAGGGCATAATGACAGTAATTAGTAAAATCCAATTAGTGGTCTATTATCAATGCTCCATTCTGATTGGTTGAGCTACTACTAGGCTATATGTTATAGCCTACTAGTAGCGAAAAGCGTGGGCTTTTTGGTGGGAAAAAAGGATTCTAGCTTTAACCAGCTAAATTTTTTTTATCCTTGATATTTTTGACCAACTAGTTGGATTTTACTAAAACAATTATTCCTCTCGCCCTCATGGTCTCTGAGTCAATAGCCCATTCGGGCTCGAAGAATAATTGTTAATTATTACTTAAAGTACAGAAGTTATAGCTAGTGTATTGCTTTGTTTATATTCCGGTGTCATGCAAGTAAAAGGTGTATCAAGGAACCCAACAAAAATAATAATGCACAGAAAACTTACCATGACATGTTCTCCTTTGCAGGTTACTTTATAGTAATCCTTATAGTCATCCTTTTTGTTCTGTTTAACTTATACAAGCACTTGCACTTATAACAGTACGGCAAGGTTCAGTAATTGTGGTGAAAACAGCATTTCATTTTCTGTGCTGTTTCAGATTCAATTAACCCATTTTCAACAAAAAAAAGAGGAAAATAAAAATTTTATCAAGAGAATTTATATACAAAACTGTTTATAAAATTTTAAAAGTGTAATATATGCCCTTCCCTTTCCATCCCAGTATTAATTATCATAAAAATAATAAGTAACTTTTTCTAAACCTTTCCAAAATGTTTCAGAACATCTTGAGCTAGTTGCTCATGTGTGTCAAATTTTTGCAGGTCCAGAGGAAGAACAAGAATATCTTGACTATTTGAAATACCTGGAACATGATTAAAAGTTCATAAATGTGTTAGTGGTGGTAGGAGACTTAAGCAGTCCTGGGTGGTACTTGACCAATATTAATTTGAGTATAGGTGAGCCGATGAGAGTTTGAAACCCTGACCCTTTGTAGGACAAAAAAATCCTAAAATACATACCCAGCTGTTTATTTATTTCCCTTTTTAGGACAAAGGACAAAATGTTCAAGTGTTTTGTTTTTAAGCCATTTATTAATTGAAATTGCAACAAAGCAAATTCATGTTCTAGTCATTACCTCTGTATACTTGGAGTACAAAGAAAATCCATCTAGCAAATCAAATCAATCATACAGGCACTACCCTCAACAAATGCGAGGTCAATTTAAGGAACAAGTGAACTTTTACCACAAGGTGCCCCCACACCATCATGCAGTGCTAGCAAGGGTTTATCCATAACTATGTCAATACGGCAATAATGTCAATAGTCCCAAATATATTTTTTAAATTCACGATTTTAGATTTCAAGTTTTTGTTTTTATTGTAAATCATATGTACCGGTAATTCAGCCTCTGCATGGCTGCCATGTTTTTGATCAATAAACTATCTATCTATCTGTTGACAGACTCAAACAAAATTATATACCCTGTTTGGGACAGACCAGGCTGAGAAGGAAGCCAGTTTTACAGCCAGCCATTTAGGCAAGCTGTAGCTAGCATGTACCAGCCCACAAGTCATTTGAACTAGCCCCTAAACCCTTTTTGATTAGCAGGATTGATTACAATCCTTCTGTAATTTGAATTTTCCCAAAAAACAGCACTTGCCTGTTGGGCAAGTTAAGAACAAAAATCACTAGCCCGATAGCAAAATCCAATAGCCCCGGGCTATCGGCCACGACTTTCTTTACATGCTGCAGACAGGTCAAAAACCATACCCTGTCCAATGGTACATGGCAGGCACTACCCTTGCAGCATTCTATGGAAGATGTAAAGTTCATAATTTTACAAGCCGTAGGATTTCACAGTAACCATCGTTTCCAGTACTTTGTCATTACCGTGACCTTAAAATAACGGAACCGAAAAATAGTTTCCCAGTGACGTATCCTGATATATTCAGACTAAGGGATCATAATTGCACAAATATAGTAGTAGAGCATCTTTTATTTTTATTTTGCATGTTCTCAAAGTGCATTGCATGTTACTGATGACTCACGTATAAAAGATGTTTTCCAGTTAACAACAGTAATTGTTATGACTTCCAGTGCCAAGAAAAACTATATGACTCCAAAAGTTTAAAAACATTTAGAAGGCAGTCTTTTTAGTGATGATTTCACAGTTGAAACTAATGATGAGGCCCAAATCTGTTTATGAAAAGACAAGATCTGTAGCGCGGAACATTTCAAGTGACTATACTTCTTTTGCTGGATCATAATGGTACACAATGATGTCCTTTAATTTTACATTTTCAAGGAACCAAAAAATTGTTACAGATGCAAATGGTTTCCTATGATCTCTTTGCACACCAAGAAAAATTGTTATTCATGGGATTTGAAATCCTAAGGCTTGATTTTATTATATCTCAAATGATGAACTACCATAAATCAACTATTACCCATCTTGGAGGGGAGAGGTTGGGCTTTTTTTTTTCAAGCACTTCTGAACAGGGTGCTTAATAACAAAAATAGAAAAGGGGAGACAGTCGACACTCTCTTAACGGACACCTCTATAAGATGGACACCTCCGTAAAACGGACACTTACAGTTGGTCCCTGCCTTTCTTTACTCCCTTTATTCGACTCTCTATAAGATGGACACCTCTCTAAGATGGACACTTAGTGCTGGGCTCAAAGGTGTCCATCTTAGAGAGAGTTGACTGTATATCTGATTCATATGGTACTCTGAATATGCAAACAAAACTTTGTAACTAGTGAGAATATTCTTGAATGCAGCAGTAACAAAGAAAATTTTGATTTTTTTCTCAGGAAAGGATGTTTTGCTTTAGCAAACATCACAGATAAAAACAGTGATGATGCAGTTATTGTTGGGAGGTCCCTGACTCTGCATAATTCTTTGATTTTTGTTGATAAAATAACAATATAATTGCATGTGACTGAATAAATCACACGACGTTTTGAATGGTCAATAAGATAAAAATGATAATGCTATTAAGTCCAAACAAAAAAAAGCACACAAAAATATATGCCAAAGAACTCTAACACGCAGTCTTCATTAATTACCATTCCACTTGCACTACTACATGTAATGTGTTTTCATGAAAAACTGGATAATGGGAATAGAGTGATTTTACTTGACCCGTGAACAAAAGACAATGGAATTATTGCATAATAGAGCATACTATTCTACTAACCTACTTTACGGGTTAGGTTAAAATCGCTCTAAAAGAAGCCCTTCATCAGCATGGCAGGAACCGCCATTTCTTTCTCTAAAATGGTGAATAAATCACCCACGAACAGTCTTAAAATTGACCCAGATCACCAGAGATAACCTGAGTACTTGTGTAGTGGCACAACAAGTAATATGTCCGGCATGCATTCAATTTCAGGCCAAATTGGTTTTATTCATCGGGGAATTGTGTTGACGCCGTTTGCCAAAAGCGTACGAGAACAAAATGGGTTTGCCAATAATGGAACTAACACAAGCTTTTTAAAATTGTCCAAAATGAGCTTAGTTAGTCATAATTTCACGGCTGGATTCCTTCAACATATATATACATGTGTATACAAATTCCAAAAATTACGCTTTAGCGTATTTAGCCTGTTTCTATTTTTTACTCCTAAGTTCTAATTATAAATTTTCATCTCCTTGGATTGTTTTGAAATCAATCGTGGTCAGCTGTTGCATACGCCTTTGCTTTGGACGCTGAACGAAATGCCGGCCGGCGGAACCTCAATCAACAACAAGTTCCAAGACCTCTCCAACGGATTTTCGAAAAAGTCACATTATTAATCAGCTAGTTGCAAACGAACAGTATATGTTGTGCTTTATAGCTTACCAGCGCAGTTTTTCTTGACTCTCTCTAATTCATCCTTTCGTCGTGCAGAAAGCACCAACTTACAGCCACATTTAGCCAGTTCGTAAGCTAAATATTCACCGATGCCACTTGAAGCTCCAGTGATCCACACAACTTTCCCGCGCAACTCTACGGCGGGATTTTGACCGATCAGTTCATAAATCATGAGCATAAAATCTGCGTCCTGATATTTCGCAAGCAAAAAGCACAGAAGAGGGACTAAAACTGCAAGAACCAAAAGTATCCGAGCCATACCGAAGCTGTCTCAACCAAACGAGAGAGGGGACTCTCGTGACTAAAAAACTCGTGAATGCCGTAGATGTTGTCACGCAAGGAGGGTCTTCTCGTCAACCTCGTCCCCAGGGTCTTCTCGCTTTCCAAGAAGATCCTGGGGACGAGGTTGTCTTCGCGTATTTTCGATTGTCGTTAGGGAGCTTTAGCATCGACGACGGCAACTGCAGCGAAAACGTCAGTTTTAAAATGAATTCCCGTTTTTTCAAACTTTGACGCGTTAATTCCAATTTGCTGAAAATGGCAAGTGTAGGCGAATTTCCCTGGAGTTGATTTCCAGAGGACCGCACTCAAGTTTAGAGAGAGAAAAAGAGATAAACTTGCAATTAGGCATTTTCACGTCGTAGTCGTGCAAGGACGGTAAAGAAATGTACAAAAAAGCGTGATGCGCGGGCAAACTTGTTGTTTTGCGCAATAAACCTATTGCTTTTTTGAGGTCCTCGCTGTCGTCGTTGCTAAAGCTCCCTAACATGGTGGCGGTGTCACAATGATATAGGCATCCCCTGCGTTCAGGGCATCACCATTCCCAAAACCTTAGTGAAGTGGGCATCCTAAAGTAATAGAAGAAGGGAATGCCCATATCACTAGGGTTTCTGGGAATGCAGACGCCCAAAAAACGGGGATGCCCGTTCTAGGCGTTCACATCTCTGTTAGAAACACCACAGGTATCCCAAGCTCAAATTACGAGTGTGTTATGTAAATCAACTTTCTCACAACAACAACAACTATATATTGAATACGGTGAAACCTCTATTAAGCGGACCCCCATTTAAGCGGACACCCTCTATTAAGCGGACACTAAGCCGGGTCCCGAAATTAACGTCTTACATTTCCCTTTATAACGAACCCCTATTGAGCGGACACCTCTATTAAGCGGACGCGGACAGTAAAATAAGTTGAATTTGGTTAATTTCTATTGTTAAAAACCTCTACTTAGCGGACACCGGACTAAATTGACAATAGTAGTATTGGATTACGTCCTTGAAATACGTGCTGAAATCAGTTAATTTTTTTGGGATTTACAAACAAATTAAAGTTGGTACTGAAAGGTAATGAACTTGAACTCCGATCTCAGCTTCCTTAACAACAAGCAGCTTTATCACAGTACAGAGTTACTGTTGAATCTTGTTCGTTAACAAACATTGCGCAATTTTTACAACCTCTATTAAGCGGACACTTGGGAAGGTCCTAAAGGTGTCCTCTTAATAGCGGTTTCACTGTTTTAACATAAAAAGGAAAAATACTTGGCTATATACGGCTTCTACGCTACTCGTATGGTAAGAAAGTTAAATTAGAGTTCGGATTTACAACAATTTAGAATATTTTCAAATTTAATTTCAGGTATACAGCAGTATTTTTATGCTTACTGCGCTTTTCATAAACACACGAACTCTGAAGTTAAAAAACCAACTGACGTTTGCGTTTTTCGCTGCCGTCAATCATCTTAACGGACCTCTTAGGAAACACAGGTTCAAAAGGTCAAGGTTTGTGATCCGTGATTGGTGGATTTTGATCCGATCTGTGTGTTGGGGATCTATGTTTGGTCGATGGTTTTCAAGGCAACCATTAACCAATCACAAGTAACCCTTGTCCATCCAAACGATCCCACGAATCGTTGCGCTGAAAGTTTGTACCCATTCTTCCTATAGTTTCTGAAGAGGAGAATGGGAGAAGGGGACTGCTTAATATGCAGATTTCAGCATACAAATCGTATTGTCAATACTTTGAAAACGGCACATATGAAAGTGCTAATTATATCTGTAATCAGGGTTGTCCTCATTTGACAAAATGTTTTCTTTATTGTCTTGTATTTTATTCTGTTGTTAAGGTGAGGGGAGGGAGGGGCTTAAAATTGTGTCTTTAGGGAAGGGGAATTATTAAAAAGGGTCCTTCATACAAGTTAAAACATGACTGAGCTTAAAATTCACAATGAATGACAATCACGTGATTTAGAACATTGATTTGAATAGAGGATTAAGAACATTGATTGACATTTAAGCTTTTGTACTTTAGATCACATTTCAGTCAGGAAAGGTCTAGTTTTAATTTGCTAACCCGAATCAGGCTAACCTGTGGCCAACGGCCCGTCACATAAGCAAGTAGAATATGATTGTCGAATTATATTTTTGCGCTAGTTTGGAGTCAAATCATTGTATGAGATAGTTACCTCCCTGGTTACAAAACGATTTTGTATTATCCTTTTGCCAGATCGAATAATTGCAATATCACCTTAATAAACAACAATCAAATTATACGATTTGTGGTGGATCCGTTCATTGGCAGTACTTTCTACGCGGAAAATTTCATTCAATTTCTGCAAGCCGCCAGAAAAAGAAACTCCTGTGATTACTAAAACACTGGTCGACAAGAAAAGCATATGGACGAACCCGCATTAAAGCAAGCCAAGACAGATCGACGCACGGCCGAATCAGCCTTCACAAGATTAAAAGGGCGTTGGTTTATGAAGTGGAAAATCATAGACCTCCAGATGAGGTAAGGCAATCTTCTAGTCTATCAGCTGAGACCCGAAAATTAAGGTTTATGGCTCAGGCCAGTTTCAAACTTCGTGTTACTGTCGTGCCGAACTCAATTGATCGAATCAAATTCCACTTTAGCGTGGCAGTAACGCGACGTTTGAAACCAAGTCGTGCTACTGCCGTGTAGCACGGCAAGCCTTGCCGTGCTACACGGCAGTAGCTCGACTTGGTTTCAAACGTCGTGCTATCGCCGTGCCAAACTCAATTCATAAATTACAAATGCATTAGAATACTTTTAAAAGTTTGCTGAACCGTTTCTTTATTACTGTGTTTTGTTTTCGGCAACAGCCGTTCTATTCGACTGAATTAAATTCGACATCTAAAACCAAGTCGTGCTAGTGTCGTGCTGCAGTCGAGCTACAGTCGAGCCAGCTTAGCACGGCAGTAGCACGACGTTTGAAACGGGCCTCACTTAAGGGGAACAGCCGAAACATGTCTAATCTTATTCCTTGAGTATTAAGCGTCATAGAAATGCATGATAGGAAGCATAGAACGGTAGCTTTCACTTTGATAATCCAAATTTAAACCTGCTCCTTGAACTCTCCTGTCGCGCACCATTTTGTATTTTTGGGGTAGGCTACAAAATCGATCTCACTCTTATTTCATCGTGAACGAATCGCGATTTTAAAAACGCGAATTTAAACCGTGTTGCAACTAAAAACCTGATTTCCGTTTATTTTTGCGCTTAAATTGTAGACACACATTTTTCGCACATTTTATTTTCTATTTGGATCTTTATTTATTTTGTGTTCACTATTTTACCTTGTGCTTAGGACAAAGGTCTCTTGAGCAAACAAACATGACGTCGGGTTGTTGGGTAGAGCTATAGTCGCATTGAGGACCACTTCAAACGAAGGATGACAAAAATGTCAGAGCGAGGTGCGACAGAAGTGCCGGTTCAAATTCAACACATAAAATTAAAGGAGTTGAAATTGAAGTGTCTACACATATTGTCCTTTGCTTTTAACCTACACCCGAACGTTTAATCATTTTAAGTTTCAAATATTTAATCATTTTACTTTTGAAGTATTTATACTGGGGAATGTTTTTACTAAGGGGATCATATTTATTCAGTTTATGATAAGAGATAAAATTTGGGGAAAATATTCCAAAAAAAATTTAAAAGTATAAAACAAAAAAAAAAACACGTAAACTCAGTATCGTAATGATAGGAATAATAATGATACCAATGATAATAATAGGTTTTGGGTTGTGACAAAACAGGAGTCAAAAGGAGCCGCCTCTTATTGAACAGGGGTTGAATGAAAACAACTAATATGTGTTGAGGTTAGGCAAACAACTTGGACTTCTGTATGATTAATTCTTTTCGATTTATCTTGTTTTAGGAATAGGGTGTTCACATGCTAAGTTCAATCAGAGAAAAGGACTGGAAGGAGAAATAGGCGCTGGGTCCGAGATTAAGGCAAACACTATTGTTCCAAACGTTTTGCCAGCAATTAACACAAGTTGAGTCTCTCAAACCCCGTTTACACTCGTTAAAAAATCGGCACGGCAAGCCAAATTTTTGGCACCGTGCTGACGATTTTAAGGCACGGCACTCACAATTTTCGACGTGTAAACGT
>NC_133204.1:45168171-45173171 GCF_958299795.1 Porites lutea | reverse complement strand
TTGCTTCTTGCTTTTTACAACTTTATAATTCCTGTATATCCCTATTTTAATTCTTGTTTGACCAATGCCTTGACCTTTTTCTGGAAGGGGAGGGGGATGGGGAATTTGCACTCTTTTGACCAGCGATAACGTCCCTGGGGTCGGGCATTTGAACAGAAAAAATGATCTGAGTTCAAATCCCCTGCCTATGCCCGGCCTCCCCCCCCTGCAGCTTAACATTGATAGGTGCATAAGTCTCGTTTAATTTTACAATTATGAGTGAAAAGCGATAATGTAACATCTGTTAGGGAGAATATAGCTATTTTTGTTGATTTGTAATATGTTTTTCCAGATTAAGCGTAAGGCGTTTTCAACTTAGTTTCTAGTAAGGGATTTGGTAATTGTAGGTTATTTTAATTCAGTTCGGTTAATCTAAGTTTCATTGCGACACTTGATTTTGGTTATCGCTTTTTAATTCTTTTGTTGTAACTCTATATTTGTGTAAATTGTGCGGGTGACCGTTTATAGCTGCCAAAAGGGCTCGTGCCATTTTTATTATCCTGTTTCATTTGCTTTGTGTTCGCTAGGTTATAATCGTAGAAAAGCCAACAGTGTTCCTTAACAAACAAAAGTAATTGCTCGTTCTCTTTTCAGTTATATACATTTTACGTCAATGTTGACTCTTGAAAGAATACTTAATTTCTTAATAATGGTTTATTTGACTTTAGTCTATTTTTCGTGATTTTACTACCGGACGACATTTATTCATAGAAACGCCTTTCGTGCAGGTGCATCTCGTTTTAATTGCAACTTGGTTATATTTATTTGCGAAAGTATATTTCATTAAGTTGTTAGTTAAAGAGAGGTAATAACCGAATTTTGAATATGAAAGGTTTTGCTGTCTTGTAATTTTAAAAATAGATCGGTTTTTGTTTAAGGTGAAAACTTTCAATTAGTCTGCGCTTTTCCTATTTAAACAGCCGATAGCTGAACTTGCAATTTAATTTATATTGTAACACTTTGTACATAAACGCTGTTTTGCTGACCTGGCTAGGTCTTTGTCTCAGTACTTTTACTTTCTAAAATAGCAACAGTAACAAAAGATTTCAGGTTTAAAATAGAATTTGTATTTAGTTTTCATTTAACTCTAAGTGTTTTCTGTTTATATTTCTATTGTATTCTTTTGTCTTCAATGGTTGTAAAAATCATATATAAGTAAGTTAGTTTTTACTGATTGTCGATTATTTCCGCCGTGTTCTCCCGAGTTATTGCTGTTGATCCGCTGAAGAATAAACGCTGTTGGAACCAAGCTTTGTTCTGTTTTATCTACTGCTGTACCAGTTAGTGGTCTGATCCCGGACCTCGAGAGAAGTGACGGCTCTTCCCCGCAAGCGAGTTACCATTTGAGTCTAGTTTTCCCCAGTTTTATCGTGAGTCAAGTACCCGTGAGTTCCCGTTGAGCCTTAAATTCGTTTCAAAGTGGAAAATCCTTCCGTCACACTGGTTGAGGAGAGAGGTAGCCACGACTGGACAGCCGCCGAAGAAAACAAGAAAAGCCAGTGAATCCAGACCGTTCGGAACCGTAGGCGATGTAATCCCATGAGCGACAATCAGAGTTTTCTCGCCCAAGTACTGTGAGTAGAAGTCATTTATTTAACCTATGCATTCAGTGAAGTCAGTTAAGAAAGCTTTAACAAAGAGATTGCCCAGATACAATTTACGAAGCCGAAAGAAGAACACTCCTGTTATCGTTAGAGACCAAGAAACGCAAGCCGATTTATCCGACGAAGACCGGGAAGCTTTAATTGCTGAGTTGCCCTTCCATTGGGTTTCCAGTCCCGAAAGTAACGCCGAAGTTGAAGTGTACCTAAACCCGAGTTCAAGTTACACGTATCCAGTGCCAAGTTCAAGCCAAGTTCCACCGACCGCCCGACATTCAACTGCGTTTTCCACTCCTAATCAAGCTGAAATAACAGATTTTGATCCCCGCGATATCAGCGTCGATAGCGACGACGAATCCTTTGTGTGCCCAAGTGATCCTGAAGAAGAAGTACGCGATATACACACTCCAACGCCTTGTCAAGTACGCTCGTATCATTTCAATTCATTTTTCATTGAACATTCAGAAGAACAAAACAGTGATTCGGAAGCCGAGGACCAGACAAGACAGTCCTCGAACCGTAAAAGAAACGAAATACGGTTACCGCCTTTGGTGATTAATTCACCCGCCGATTTAATCAAACTTGTTTCTTGAAGATCGTTCCCCGAGAGAGAAAATCTCACCGAGGACTCATTTGAATCAAGTGCCAGCGAGAACCAGGCTCGGAATCAGGCCACAAGTCAGTTTACCACCGTTAACGAAGACTAAGTGAAAACCGAAAGCACTTGGAGTACTCAACCGATGGCTTCGAGTGAACTGACAGATTTCCAAACTCAAATGCTTGAGTTACAGAAGCGAATGTGCGACCAGATTAGGGATCAGGTTGTTCTTCCTGAGCCAACCTTAATAAAGCCAACTATATTTCATGGCTACGAAAATGAGAATGTAGACAGATGGTTGCAGCGGTTCGCACTTTATTTGGCAAATAAAAGAATTCCTGAAACTAGTAAACAAGCGGCCATCCAGTTAGCCCTTCACCTCTCTGGACTACTATAATTTGTCCAGCACAGTACAAGGATCCTACGTAGAGTTACGTAAGGCTTAACAAGAACGCTTTGCTCCTGCACATCGCTCTCTACGCCTTCGACAAGCGCTTTCTATTCGGCGCCAAGGTCCGCAAGAACCCATCGAAAAGTTCCTCGCCGATTTAAATGAAAAGTTCAGCTGCTTGAATCTACGCGATGAAGATAAGTTAAGTTACCTGGTTCAGGGATTACGAGCTGACATCCAGGCCGAGGTACTGAAGAAGGAGCCAAAAACGTATGCCGAAGCTGAAGATACAGCACGACTTATCTACTCAATCCAACAATCCTTATTCCAGTGCCGTGAAGAAGATATCTCACGTATTGTGCACCAGAGCGCGGTGAATCAATTACCGACACAAACAGGCCCAGAAGACAAGAAACTGCAGGGAATCATAGAACAAAACAATGCTGTTTTAGCTGAACTAAGCGCTTCCATTGGCCAATTAAAAAACAGACGGACGAGCCAAAAGTGAGGTCTGCTCCGCGAGACAGCAATAGTCAGTCTTCAGTTGCTGCACTTGCGAGTCCATATAACCCTAAAAGCGACATCCAAGAGTTGAAAGAACTCCTTCTGGATAAGATTCAGTCCCTTGATCGACATTTCGATGCTCGTATACGAGGGCTGGCTCGAAGAAACCAAGGCCAGCGTGAGGAATTACCTCGCCAAAGGACCAGAGATGGTCAACCATTATGTTTTACTTGTGGTCGTCGCGGACATTTCCAAGCGAGTTGCCCTGATGGTAGAAATAACGCGCCGAGCGGTCCTCTGCCACAACAAAATCGCTCTCAGGGAGTGAATTATTCGCCAAATTATAACTACAATCAGCCGCGAGATAATTATCGTACCTGCCAACAACAGGACCGCCGAGACCAGCCATTGGCTGCCCTTGAAGAATAATATTATGATGAACATTTTGTGGCTGAACTAGAACAGAACGTAAGAGACGAACAAAGTTTTCGTCCGTGGCCAAGATCACAGCCAGAAACCTTTACAGACGAACAACAAATAAGCGTTGAAATTATTTCTAAAGACTCCGTTTTCTTTTGCAAACAAAAGCCCGAAGTAGCTGAACATTTGCATATTAAAGGATTAACACCTTCTGTTCCATTATTGTCACCTAACAACCAAGACCAAATAATACAATAATTACAATAATTCCCGCTGACCGCTCGCCTCACGTGCAGCAAGTACTTGAACCGCCACAGAGCAACAACGTCATGAGGAATCACTCACTCGAAGAAGATGATATTCATGCAGCAACAAATCCTGTTTGTCCTGTCCCAGTATCCTTTCTACCTGCTTTTCCAGCTCGAGCCAACGAGGAATTTGCAGAACGAAGACCACAGAGCAAACCAAGAGACCTCACTGTGAGTGCAATATTAAACGGACAGCACATCAAAGCCTTAGTAGATACTGGAGCTGCCGTTAGTGTAATTGACGAAAATTTTCTGAAAGAAATCTATCAGGGACATTTACCTCCACTGCAGAAGCACAGCTCTGGAGATGTAAAAACTGTAAGTGGCGCACCTTTACCTGTTAGTGGGAGGTTCACAACCACGCTGGAGATTGCAAATGGACTCTACTCCTGCACTTTCCTAGTTGTTCGTGATCTCACCTATGATGCTCTACTAGGAAGGGATTTCCTGAGAGCAAATGGAGCTGTTATTAATTAAAAGACAGTACTTTGCAATTAGAGGAAAGTATTGCCAGGCCTCATAGTGAAGGGGCGTGTCCTGTCCGCGTGCTGTACAATTGTGTCATTCCAGCCAGTTCAGAAGCTGTTATACCAGCTTACTTAGGCCAGACCTATACACCCGGAGATGTTGGATTTGTTGAAGCCTCCCCACGCTTGATCGAACGATACCAGCTTCAGGGTGCCGCTTCATTGGTTAGTGTATCCGCTGACCATACAGTTCCATTCCGACTTATTAACCCTACCCGCAAGCCCGTGACCCTATATCGCGGTGCTACTCTTGGAACATTTTCCCAGACCGATGAGAGCCTCCAGGTGTTCAGTTTGTCTACCAAGACCGAGCCTACCAAAGAATCACAGGTGGAAGTCCCGGATGTACCTGTTGATTTTGCTAATGCTGACCTGACCGACAGTCAAAAGACAGAACTGCAGCACCTAATTAATGAGTACCGTGATGTTTTTGCTCTATCTCCACAAGACCTCGGAAGAACTAACCTCGTCCAGCACCATATCAACACCGGTGATCACCCACCCATAAGGCAAAGAGCGTATCGCGTCCCAGAAGCACAAAAACGACGAATTGAACAATGCATTGATGAAATGCTTGAGCAAGATATCATTCAGCCTTCTACATCCCCTTGG